>NC_135824.1:35004139-35132853 GCF_964213995.1 Mustelus asterias | reverse complement strand
GGTCCAAATTCACTCCTCCAATTGGCTATAAGATGGAAATTATCTTGCATCACCCCATCTTTGCAACAATACCCGCTTTATGAATTATAAACTCTAGGGGCGGAATTCTACCATCCTGCCCAGCACAGGAATCATAGCGGGCGGGTGTGGAGCATGCACAGGTCCATTGGCCTCGGGCAGGGATTTTCCAGTCTTGGAGCGAGGATGGTCAGAAAATCCCACCTTAGAAGTTTACATTCCATCGCAGGCAAATGCACATCTCCTTCCAGCTACAGAGAAGCAGTAAATAGTCACATTCCCTTGTCAACATATCTTAACTCAAGCCTCACACTAAAGCTACTAAATTCAACAGTTAAGACTTTATCGTAATATCAGAGAATAAAGGTTTCCCCTCTGGTACTGATCCATTAAAGCAATGTATGGTTTGTTTAAACACAAGATGTCATCCTAAATTCGCAATGTTTTTATTTATAAATGAATAATTAAGAGAGCTTCAGCACAAGATTCAAATGAGCTCCATTATAAAACAATTAAACAATTTTGTTTCATCACAAACATCCATTTTTCCTTCTTTCTTGGCTGTTAATTGCCCAAGAAAAAGTCAAACGGAAGCATTTACTTTTAAATTGTGGTTACAGAATAAAATCCAGAGAGATTATAGATTCTAAAATTTGTAGAATTATTGGAGTCCTACAGCACGCATTGGGAAAGGGAGGGTGGGGAGGGTGGGGCCCCACTGAGAACCGTCCCCTGTCCTTGTTGCCAACCACTCCTAAACCCCCGACATCCACCGCTCCACCATCCCCACCTCACATGCAGCCCCCCACAATCCCACCGCCCCCCCCCCCCCCCCCCCCCCCCCCCCACCCCACCCCCATTACTGCCACCCCGCAAAGTCCTGCTCCCACTATGACATGTCTCTGGCATGGATCACTCCTCATACCTGGGCCTTCTGTGGGTGTCATTCCTGTAGCAGCCACTGCCCTTCCCCCCCCACCCTTATCCTACCCCCAAGACACTGCTCAGGAAAAGAACAGCCAGCCTCTGATTGCCAGCATCTCTTGGTATGTGGTACTGCCACCCCTAGGCACCTGATCCCAGTGAAAGACACACCAGTGGCCTCACGACAGCCTGACTGACTCATTTACGTCTTTCCCTAAAGAGGCAGATCTCTCACTGGCTCTCCAGACAGCAGGCGAGAACCCTTATCGCCTCCACAAGATTCTACCAGTAGAGTACAGAAACATGGAAATGGTGGTGAGCATTTCTAAAACACTGATTCAACCTTAGCGGAGCTGGTGTGCAGATCTGGGCGCCACACCTTAGGAAGGATATGAAGGCATTAGAGAGAATGGAAATATGAGTTACAAGGATAGATTGGAGAATTTAGAAATTTAGAAAAGAGAAGGTTGTGAGTGGTTAGGATCTGAATGCACTGTCTGAGAGTGTGGTGGAGACAGATTCACACAACGAATGTTTAGGATCTAGATTGCACTGTGTGAGAGTGTGATGGAGACCGATTCATACAGCAAGTGGTTAGGATCTGGAATGCACTGTCTGTGAGTGTGGTGGAGACAGATTCACACAGTGAGTGGTTAGGACCTGGAGCCTGGCGAATCTCCTAAAAAGGTTCTAAGCTCTGAATCTGCGGCAAAAATTATATAAATTACGATAGTTTTTTCAGTGCAACTTCAGACTCAAATCTCCCCCACTCCGTGCAATACGGAGGTCACAATCATGGATATAGAAACATAGAAACCCTACAGCACAGAAAGAGGCCATTCAGCCCATTGAGTCTGCACCGACCACAACCCCACCCAGGCCCTACCCCCATATCCCTACATATTTACCCACTAATCCCTCTCGCCTACGCATCTCAGGACACTAAGGGCAATTTTAGCATGGCCAATCAACCTAACCCGCACATCTTTGGGCTGTGGGAGGAAAGCGGAGCACCCGGAGGAAACCACTGTGATATAATTGAAAGCTCAGGGGGCTGGCAGTTCCGGAACTCTGCACATGCGCAGTGGCCCCTCGCTGTCACCCTTCCGATCGCTGGCCAGCTCGGCTCCCTCGCAGTGTTGCCGCCCCAGTAACTCCCCCACAGCCTGATCGCGACCCTCATGAGCATTCCCAAGCCAACCACGACCCTCCCCATCCTGGAGCGCCCCGAGCTCTGGACCGCTACCCCCCCAGCAGTGATGATCCCCCCATCACCCCCCCAACAGATCCCCCTCCTCACAGGAGGCAGACCCCCCCTCCCAGCAGACACCCCCACTGCCAGCAGAACCCCCCCCCCATGGGAGGCAGAACCCCCAGGCTGACCAACGGCCCCAGCCCGCCCCAATCGCTGGCCTCCTTCCAGTCCCGACCGATCCCCATGCAGAGTAGCAGCGGGATACCCCCATCCCCACCCCCACCGATCGCCCCATAGGCCCTGCACCCATGCTCCACCCCCTTGGCACTTACCGATGCCCCGTGGACAGTGCCAGGAGGCACAGACTGGCACTGCCAGGGTGCCCACCGCCCAACCCCCTGGGGGGCTCCAGTTACCCTCCCTTCACTCCAGTGGGGTCTTCCGCTCGTTCCCCAAAAGTGGAGAGCTGGTTTGAACTCCTCTGGAGTGCAATTGGCGGAGTGGGAAATGCTCCGGGAACACGAATCACATTAAAATAACATGAAAATCAGATTTAAATCACTTACCTGCTGTTCCAGTCATTTTCCAGTGTTGTCCTGACCGTGCCGGATATCCGGCGCTTGGAGATGCGCACAAAGCGGGAATGCATGTGCGAATCCCTTGAATTGGCCCACACGTGATTCTCCCAGCCTGCTGCGCTAAAAAACTAGTGAGATGGGAGAATCACCCCTGTAATATCTGAGAGTATGGTGGAGGGAGTTTACACAGCGAGTGGTTAGGGTCTGGAATGTACTGTCTGAGAGTGTGGTGGAGACAGATTCACACAGCGAGTGGTTAGGGTCTGGAATGCACTGTCTGAGAGTGTGGTGGAGACAGATTCACACAGCGAGTAGTTAGGATCTGGAATGCACTGTCTGAGAGTGTGGTGGAGACAGATTCACACAGCGAGTGGTTAGGGTCTGGAATGCACTGTCTGAGAGTGTGGTGGAGACAGATTCACACAGCGAGTAGTTAGGATCTGGAATGCACTGTCTGAGAGTGAGGTGGAGACAGATTCACATAGCGAGTAGTTAGGATCTGGAATGCACTGCCTGAGAGTGTGGTGGAGACAGATTCACACAGCGAGTAGTTAGGATCTGGAATGCACTGTCTGAGAGTGTGGTACCATAAACTCACCATTTCTACTGGTGGTTTCTGCTGGAACACCTGTTCTGATCTGTTCTTATTTCCTCATTCAGAATAGATTTCTTCTGGTCCCAAATCTATGGGAACTTTCTTCCGGGAGGGACTCTGGCTGCGATTCTCCTATCCCACTGCAGTAATTTTTTAGCGCAGTGGGGTGGGAGAATTGCATGTTGGCCGATTCACGGGATTCCTGCAATCGTTCGCGCCGTCTCCCAGCCCCTGATTTGAGCCGCGGTCTGCTCCATGCCGGAAATCGGCGGGGACATAGGGAAATGATTTAAATGATCAATGCCCCACAATTTAACCGGGGCTGAAGTCTCCGGGCCCACTGGCCTCTCCCACCCTGCCAGAGTGTAGTCCCCACTCCAACAGGAACTACGCTAGCTTCCCACTTTTGGGAATCTGGCAGCCTGACTCTGCTGGAGTGAAGCGGGAAATCGGGGCTCCCCAGAGGCTTGGGTGGCAGGGGTGTCGTGCCCCTAGGACATGGGCTCCCTGGCAATGCCAGCCTAGGCCCCCATGGCACTGCCCAAGGGGAAAAGTTCCCATGCCTAAGGGGCACCTTGGCACTACCCATCAGGCATTGGGTAGCGCCAAGGAGGCAGGGCCTACTGGGGGTTGGGCCTATGTGGTCGGGGCCTGCTGGGACGGGGCATACAGGGCGATTGGTGAGGGTGGGAAGTCCTGCTGCCAATCTGCATTGGGATCGATGGGGGCAGGAGGGAGGCCAGAGATCAGGGCGGGCTGGGGGGGGGGTTTGTTTACCGGGTGGTTGGTCTGCAGGGGTAGTGGGGTGGGGGGTGGGGGGGGGGGTCTGCCTGCGGGAGGGATCGGCACTGCGGGGGGGGGGGGGGTGGGGGGGGGGGGCTGGGCGGGTGTGCTGGAGATCAGGGCGGTCCGGGTCGGGGGGCGAGAATGGTCGGTGGGGTGGGGGGGGGGGGGGGGGCCACGATCGGGCCGTGGGGGGGTTGGGGGCACTGCAGGGGCTGTGGGCTGGCCAGCGATGAGCTAGCCAGTAAATGGGAGGCTGCATGTTTGGGGCCACTGAGCATGCACAGCGGTCGCTGGTTTCAGCCTCTCCAGTGGGAATTGGCCCCGCCACTGAAACCTAATGCTATTCATACTGGTGGCCTTTGCATTGCAGAGTGTGGGAGATTCTAGTGTGAACTCCCACTGAAAAAAACAGCGTGAATTACTCCAGTTTTCCCATGAATTCAACACTTAGAATTTTTGGGGGGGAATTCCGCCCTCTGTCTTTAAAATTGGGAGTGGGGGGAGGGGGGGGGCGTGTCTGGAGAATGTGGTTCATGGGATCCACTTGGGAAAATCAGGGAAATGAGGTGGACCCACCAAAATTACCTGTTCCCAACCTCCAGGAGAAGCAGAGCAGCCACATTGTGAATGGACCATCCCCCCTACCCTCACCACCCCCCCCACCCTCACCACCCCCCCCTGCCATCACCCCCCCCGCCATCACCACCCCCCCCCGCCATCACCCCCCCCCATCACCGCCCCCTCCCCACATTGTATGAAAATAGAGATTATCCAATTCCTAGCCCCATATGTTGAGAAAAGACTTCTGCTTTTAGTTCGCTCACTAATCTTTTATCATCTGCTCTTTTTGTCCTGTTTCTTTCCTGTGCCATTTCTCTTCCACACATTCTGTATTTGGCTTCATTCTCGTGAACCTGACATTGGTCATCAGCTTCCTCTTCCTGTTTCACTTTGACCTTATGACCCCCGATGGAGCTGCCATGTCCTGTTTGACTCTCCCTCCTGCTGGAACGTTCACTGGCACAGCACAAGTTGCTGGAAGTCTGACCTGAAAACGGGGCAACTAGGACTTGCCGAATGACTGGGTCCACAACACGACTCCTTTTAACCCTTGTAACCAATCAGATTAGAGAATCCTTGTAACCAATCAGGTTAAAGAATCCTTGTAACCAATCAGGTTAAAGAATCACAATATCCTTGGAGCAAAGAAGACTGAGGGGTGACTGGGTAGAGGTGTACAAAACTATGAAGGGAAGAGATAGAGTGGACAGGCTAAAATTGTTCTAGAACCAGGGGACAGAGCTTCAGGATAAGTGGCAGTAGGTGTAGAGGGGACACAAGGAAGAACTTTTTTTACACAGAAGGTGGTGGGTGTCTGGAATTCGCTGCCCGAGTTGGTGGTGAAAGTGAAGACCCTAAACTCTTTTAAAAGGTACCTTTATCAGCACCCTAAGTGCTGTAAGCTATAGGGCTATGGGTCGGGTGTCGGAAGATGGGATTAAACACTCCTGGGTGTCCTCAGGCTGGAATGGACAACATGGGCCAAATGGCCTCCCTCTGTGCTGTAACTTTTCTATGGTTCCAAAAGAAACCAAGGAACAAAGGATATAAAAACAGAAAATGCTGGAAAAACTCAGCAAGTCTGGCTGGAGAGAGAAATAGGTAGCATTTCAAATCCATTGACCTTTCTCCAGAAGGGTTGTCACGAGAGTAAGGTTAAGCAATAGTGTCTCATTTCATTGTTTCTCTCTCCACAGGTGCTGCCAGACCTGCTGAGTTCATCCAGCATTTTCTGTTTATATTTCAGATTTCCAGCATCCACTGTATTTTGCTTTTACAATGGAGTAGGGAATTGAGTGAATTCGAGCAGTAGGATATATTTATTGCCCACCTGCTAATTGCCCTTGGGAAGGTGTTGGTGAGCTGCTTTCTTGAACCACTGCAATTCCTGAGGTGTAGGTATATCCACAGTGCTGTTAGGGAGGGAGTTCCAGGACTTTGACCCAGCAACAGCAAAGGAAAGATGATATATTTCGAAGTCAGGATGGTGAGTGACTTGGGAGGGGAACCTTCGGGTGGCGATGTTCCCATGTGTCTGCTGCCCCTGTCTTTTCAGATGGCAGTGGTTGTGTGTTTGGAATGTGCTGCCTAAGCAGCCTTGGTGAGTCTTGGGGTCACGGGCTCAAGGTGAGAGGGGCGAGGTATAACTCAGATATCAGAGGGACGTTTTTTACACAGAGAGCGATGGGGGCCTGGAATGTGCTGCCAAGTAGGGTGGTGGAGGCAGACACGCTGACATCGTTTAAGACTTACCTGTATAGTCACATGAGCATTCTGGGAATGGAGGGAAACAAACGAATGGTCCAGTTGGACCAATGAGCGGCACAGGCTTGGAGGGCCGAAGGGCCTGTTTTCTGTGCTGTACTGTTCTTTGTTCTTTGAGTTCCTGCAGTACAAGTTGAAGGTGGTACACACGGCTGCCACTGTTCATTGGTGGTGGAGGGAGTGAATGTTTGTGAAAGAAGTAGCAATCAAGTCAGCTGCTTTGTCCTGAAAGATGTCAATCTTCCTGAGTGTTGTTGGAGCTGCACCCATCCAGGCAAATGAAGAATATTCCATCACACTCCTGATTTGTGCCTTGTAGATGGTGGACAGCTTTGGGGAGTCAGGAGGTGAGTTACTCACTGCAGGATTGCAAACCTTTGACCTGCTCTGGTAGACACAGTATTTATATTTGATTTTTTGATTTAGTTTATGATTGTCACATGTATTAGCATACAGTGAAAAGTATTGTTTCTTGCGCACTATACAGACAAAGCAGAGGGACCTGGGTGTGCAAGTCCACAGATCCTTGAAGGTGACGTCACAGGTGGGGAAGGTAGTGAATAAGGCATATGGCATGCTTGCCTTTATAGGATGGGGCATAGAGTATAAAAGTTGGGGTCTGATGTTGTGGTTGTATAGAACGTTGGTTCGGCCGCATTTGGAATACTGCGCCCAGTTCTGGTCACCACACTACCAGAAGGACGTGGAGGCTTTAGAGAGAGTACAGAGGAGGTTTACCAGGATGTTGCCTGGTATGGAAGGGCTTAGTTATGAGGAGAGATTGGGTAAACTGGGGTTGTTCTCACTGGAAAGACGGAGGATAAGGGGTGACCTAATAGAGGTGTATAAAATTATGAAAGGCATAGATAGGGTGAACGGTGGGAAGCTTTTTCCCAAGTCGGTGGTGACGTTCACGAGGGGTTATAGGTTCAAGGTGAGCGGGGGGAGGTTTAACATGGATATCAGAAGGACGTATTTTACACAGAGGGTGGTGGGGGCCTGGAATGCGCTGCCGGGCAAGGTGGTGGAGGCGGACACACTGGGAACGTTTAAGACTTATCTAGATAGCCACATGAACGGAGTGGGAGTGGAGGGATACAAAAGAATGGTCTAGTTTGGACCAGGGAGCGGCGCGGGCTTGGAGGGCCGAAGGGCCTGTTCCTGTGCTGTATTGTTCTTTGTTCTTTGTAAAGCATACCGTTCATAGAGAAGGAAAGGAGAGAGTGTGGAATGTAGTGTTACTGTTATAGCTAGGATGTAGAGAAAGATCAACTTAGTGCACGATAGGTCCATTCAAAAGTCTGATGGCAGGAAAGAAGCTGTTCTCGAGTCGGTTGGTACGTGTCCTCAGACTTTTGTATCTTTTTCCAGAGGAAGAAGGTGGAAGAGAGAATGTCCGGGGTATGTGGCGTCCTTAATTATGCTGGCTGCTTTTCCAAGACAGAGTCAATGGATGGGAGGCCGGATTCAGTGATGGACTGGGCTTTGTCCATGACCCTTTGTAGTTTCTTGCGGTCTTGGACAGAGCAGGAGCTATACCAAGCTGTGATACAACCAGAAAGAATGCTTTCTATGGTGCATCTGTAAAAGTTGGTGAGAGTCATAGCTGACATGAAATATCTTTAGTATTCTGAGAAAGTAGAGGCGTTGGTGGGCTTTTTTAAGTGTAGCGTTGACATGGGGGGACCAAGACAGGTTATTGGTGATCTGGACACCTAAAAACCTGAAGCTCTCGACCATTTCTACTTCGTCCCCATTGATGTAGACAGGGGCATGTCCTCCACTACGCTTCCTGAAGTCGATGACTATCTCCTTCGTTTTGTTGACATTGAAGGAGAAATTATTGTTGTCGCACTAGTTCACCAGATTCTCTATCTCATTCCTATACTCTGTCTCGTCATTGTTTGAGATCCGACCCACTACGGTGGTGTCATCAGCAAACTTGAAAATCGAGTTGGAGGGGAATTTGGTCACACAGTCATAGGTGTATAAGGAGTATAGTAGGGGGCTGAGAACACAGCCTTGTGGGGCACCAGTGTTGAGGATGATCATGGAAGTGGTGTTGTTGTTTATCCTTACTGATTGTGGTCTGTTGGTTAGGAAGTTCAGGATCCAGTCGCAGAGGGAGGAGCCGAGCCCCAGGCCACGGAGTTTGGAGATGTGACGAGTCTTGTCGGAATAATGGTGTTGAAGGCTGAGCTGTAGTCTATGAATAGGAGTCTGACATGGGTGTCTTTGTTATCTAGGTGTTCCAGGGTTGAGTGCAGGGTCAGGGAGATGGCGTCTGCTGTGGACCTGTTGCGGTTATTGGTGAACTTTAGTGGATCCAGGCAATCTGGGAGTCTGGAATTGATTCATGCCATGACTATATGGCTAATGCAGTTCAGTTTCTGGTCGGTGGTAACCCCAAGGATGTTGATAGTGGGGGGTTCAGCGATGATAATGCCATTGAATGTTAAGGGGCAATGGTTAGATCCTCTCTTGTTGAAGATGGTCATTGCCTGGCACTTGTGTGGCACGAATGCTACTTGCCACTTTTCAGCCCAAGCCCGGACATTGTCCAGGTTTTGCTACATTTGGATATGGACTGTTTCAGTATCTGAGGAGTCATGAATGATACTGAACATTGTGCAATCATCAGCGAACATCCTCACTTCTGATCTTATGATGGAAGGAAAATCATTGATGAAGCAGTTGAAGATGGTTGGGCCTCGGACACTACCATCAGGGACTCCTGCAGAGATGTCATGGAGCTGAGATGATTGACCTCCAATCACTACAACCATTTTCCTTTGTGCCGGGTTTGATTCCAGCGAGCAGAGAGCTTTCCCCCTGATTCTGGTTGGCTCCAGTTTTGCTGGGGCTCCCTGATGCCACACTTGGTCAAATGCTGCCTTGATGTCAAGGGCAATCAACCTCACCTCACCTCTGGAGTTCAGCTCTTTTGACCATGTTTGAACCAAGGCTGTAATGAGGTCAGGAGCTGAGTGACCCTGGCTAAACTCAAACTGGGCGTCACTGAGCAGGTTATAGCTGAGCAGGTGCTGCTTGATCGCACTGTTGATGACGCCTTCCATCACTTTACTGATGATCGAGAGTGGACTGATTGAGCGGCAATTGGCCGCGTTGGATTTGTCCTGCTTTTTTGTGGACATGACATACCTGGGCAATTTTCCACATTGCCAGGTAGATGCCAGTGTTGTAACTGTACTGGAAGAGCTTGGCTATGGGAGCGGCAAGTTCTGGAGCACAAGCCTCCAGTGCTATTGCCAGAATATTGTCAGAGCTCATTGCCTCTGCTGTATTCTGTGCCTTCAGCCATTTCTTGTGGAATGAATCCAATCGGCTGAAGTTAGAAATCTGTGATACATTCAATGGGCAATTAATTTGCAAAATGCAACAACGTTATGAAACTCACAGTGTGATTGAGTGCAGTAAGAAGTCTCACAACACCAGATTAACGTCCAACAGGTTTATTTGGTATCAGAGCTTTCGGAGCGCTGCTTCTTCATCAGGTGAGTGTGTGATCGAGGGCATTGCTTTTTTCACAAAGCGAATGGTGGATCAGCGCCAATAGTCCAGCAACTTGTGACGAATCACAGTTGACAGATTTTTTCTTCCTCACCAGATTTGGTGGATGATTTGTATATTAATAACGATATGCACCTGTAAACTGGCTATAATATTGCAGCAACATCTGGACCAATCTGCTTCTTTCCTCATTCCCTTATCACCCGCCTGAAACTAAAATAAACGAACGTGCAAGGACCAATCCCAGAGCAGCACTGAGGTCAACACCTGAACTCACGGCCATTCGGAAAACTGGGTTAGACTCCGTTAGCTGACTTCACGCGTGCTCCACACATGTTGTAAATACAGGCCATAAATCATTCCACGTGACCAGATATCTCACTTACTTTGTGATAGGTACCACATGTTTGTGTGTGCATTTAAATCTTGCGTTACACCATCAAACCCAATGGAACTAGGGTTTGTAAATTATCGACCCACTATGTCAAGAATGTAAGATCTCTGCTCGTACAGCACTCAGTTATTCTTTGTGGCAAGTAATTGCTTGAAACATTTCGATAAAGCTGAGAAAACATGGCCTGGCGTGTTATACTGGAGGGATAACCTCTTCGACGGAGATTTTTCTGTAATCACTGCTCTGTTTTTGTCAACCTTCAATTTGTGCAGTGGCTTTTATTTTTTTCCTGTCCTGACTTCCTCAGCTGATCACTAATACATCAATCACCCAGGGTATAAGCAAGTCCGTCACACTGCGATGTGAGATTTGATTTTTGTCAAGCAGGCATTTTTTATTAATTCTTAAGGTGTGGCATCACTGGCCAGGCCAGCGTTTATTGCCCAGCTTTGCTGGCTCTTGAGAAGGTGATGGTGAGCTGTCTTCTTGAACCGCTGCAGCCCATGTGGGGTAGGTACACCCACAGGGACCTAAGGAGGGAGTTCCAGAATTTTCACCCACTGGGCGGGAATCTCCCGTCCCGCCCACCACGGGAATCATAGCGGCCCGACGGACAATTCGGCGGACCATTGATCTCGGGAAGGAGTTTCCAGCCTTGGGGCAAGGGCGGCCGGAAAATCCTGCCCATTGGCTTTCTAGGTGGCGGAGATCCGGATTGTCAATGAAGCTAATCATTTCATAAGTTAGTTTAAATCCTGTGGCTTTGCCAACCAGCGTAAGTGTTAACGACACTCAGTTAATTGTGCTTTCATCATTCAATCAGCTGACAGGACTAATGTTAACTTAATCTTCCGGTCGCTGTGGACGTCAGCCCCGATTTGGTAGAGACAACAATGCTCACAGCTGACCTGTACCAGTTCGTATACCGTGACCCTCTCAATATGGCTGCCAACCATAGCTCAGAAAGGAGAGCAGTGGACGTGCCAAGCTTGAGAGCAAAAACAAACTGCTTTTAGAGAGAATGTCCCAGAGTTGTGAGGAAAAAAAATGAACAGCAAACCCAAAGCAGGAGATAGGTCCCTGGAGCTGTGAGGCAGCAGTGCTAACCACTGTGCCACAGTGCTGTCATTCATTCCCCATGAGCTTAAACCTATCCGAAACTCTGTTACCTTTACCCTACCCTCCTTCCCTCCTCTCCCCCTTCCCTTCTCCTCTCCTCCTCTTCTTCCCTTCCATCGCCTTCTTCTCCTGCTCCTCCTCCCCATCTACAAGTCCAAGGCTAAGAAGTGTGATGGAATACTTGTCAGAATGATCAATATATTGGCTGAAGGGATGGGTTTTAAGGAGAATCATGAAACACCAAACAGCCTGGACACAAGAGGTTTTTAAGTGGAAGTCTTCTCTGGGCAAAGGCACGGCCATCTGTGTGGGGCAAATGGGGGAGAGTGTGGCGGTGATGCATGGGAGGCTAGAGGAATTAACAATTTGTTAGGAACGGTTTTAGGGCTGGAGGAGGATATAGAGATAGAGAGAAGTGAGATTCTGATGGGATTTTGGATAAAGATGTGACACTGGATGTGCAGGAGTCAATGTGGGTCAGTCTAACAAACTGGAGAAGCCAGGACTTAGTGCTGGGTAGGGTAAGGGGAACAGAGTTTCGGATAGGCTTAAGCTCATGGAGAATGAATGATGGCACGGTGGCACAGTGCTTAGCGCTGCTGCCTCACGGCGCCAGGGATCCGGGTTCAATTCTGGCCTTGGGTCACTGTCTGTGTGGAGTCTGCACGTTCTCCCCGTGTCTGTGTGGGTTTTCTCCGGGTGCTCCGGTTTCCTCCCACAGTCCAAAGACATGTGGCTTAGGTTGATTGGCCATGTCAAATTGCCCTTTAGTGTCCGGGGGATTAGGAGGGGGAGAGAGAGGGCAATTCTGTTTTGACGTACCCTCCCAGCACTTCAAACATTATTCAAATAAAGGTTGGCCACAGCTGTCTGCCCACTATTGTGATGTGTGGCTGCAGCTATGAACACAGAATGGACATTGAACCTTGTATTGGGTGTTGCCCCTTTGATATGCCACTGGAATGCTGCCCTCTGGGGCTGGGGGCGGGGGGGGGGGGGGGGGGGATGGTGGAGGGGGGCATGGACAGGGTAATTCCAGTTAGCATCTGAAAGTTGACCTGTTCCTCACCCGTGGGATTGGAATGACGCTGTGGAACCCGTACGCTAGGCTGCAGTGTGAAATTACAACCCACTCACCTCCAATCTGATCCCCTCAGGGTGAATATTCAGCCCCTTGAAAGGCAGTGTCCATTTGCAAACTTGTTTTAAAGCGAGGTGCTTTCCCTTGGTGTTCACTGACTGACAGCAGTTCAGTGACCATATTGTGAAAATATTCACCAGTCTGGGCATGGGATGGAAGCCAGCTGCACTGCTGTGGAAAGTTTGTCTTCTTTGTGCGTATTGATGGAATGCCACTGCAACATCAGCCACTTATCCCCTAATTGTGCGGTAATTTAATCAACTGAAATGTTGACTCAACTTTGTGTCAGCCAGTGACCAAATTCTGGTTCCTGCTGCACAAGTGTTTCCATTTGACAAAATATGACCTGCAGAAGGAGGCTTCAAATTTCTTGGTGAAATCCTACTCGCATCTTCCCCTCCTCCCACCTCTCTCTACCTCCCCCTCCACCCCCTCTGCCTGTCCCTCCCAGTCTCTTCCTCCTCCCCTTCCCCCTCTCTCCTCCTTTCCCCTCCCCCTCCCCTCACTCTGCCTCTTTCATCCCTTTGTCCTCCCCTTCTACCCTTCCTTCTCTTCCTACCCCTCTCCCCTCTCTCTTCCTCCCTCCTCCCCTCCTTCCCTCCTCTCCCCTTTCTGTTCTTCTCCTCTCCTCCTCCTCCCCTCTTCTTCCTTTCCACCTCCTTCTTCTCCCGCTCCTCCTCCCCATCTACAAGTCCAAGGTTAAGAAGTGTGATGGAATACTTGCCTGGATGGCTGCAGCTTCAACAACACTCAAGTTGGACACCATCCAGAACAAAACAGACCACTTAATTTTCTTTTTATTCATTCGTGTGACATGAGCGTCACTGGCTGGCTGGCATTTATTGCCCATTCCTAGTTGCCCGAGGGCAGCTGAGAGTCAACCACATTGCTGTAGCTCTTGAGTCACATGTAGACCAGACCGGGTAAGGATGGCGGATTTCCTTCCCTAAAGAACATTATTGAACCAGATGGGTTTTGACAACAATCAATGATAGTTTCATGGTCACCATTACTGAGGTTAGCTTTCAATCCTAGATTTAGTAAGAAATCTCACAACACCAGGTTGAAGTCCAACAGGTTTATTTGGAATCATGAGCTTTCAGAGTGCTGTTCTTTCACCAGGTGAGCCTTATCTGATGAAGGAGCAGTGCTCCAAAAACTCTTGATCCCAAATAAATCTTTTTTATATTTCATTCGTAGGACATGAATGTCGCTGGTTGGCCAGCATTTATTGCCCATCCCTAGTTGCCTTTGAGAAGCTGCCTTCTTGAAATGGTGCAGTCAGTTGAGGGCATTTGAGAGTCAACCTGTGGCTGTGGAGTCACATGTAGGCCAGACTGGGTAAGGATGGCAGATTTCCTTCCCAAAAGGATACTAGTGAACCAGATGGATTTTCCTGACAATCGACAATGGTTTCATGGCCATCAGTAAATTCTTAATTCCAGATATTTTTTTATTGAATTCAAATTCCACCATCTGCCGTGGTGGGATTCGAACCCAGCTCCCCAGAAGCTGAGTTTCTGGATTAATAGTCTAGTGTTAATACCACTAGGCCATCACCTCCCTGTTGGTCTTTAACCTGATGTTGTGAGACTTCTTACTGTGCCCACCCCAGTCTCCACATCAATCCTAGATTTATTAATTGAATTTAAATTCCACCAGCTGCAGTGGTGGGATTTGAACCCGTGTCCCCAGAGCATTAGCCTGGGCCTCTGAATTACTGGTCTGGCAACATTAGAACAAATGCACTGACTTCTCAAAGACTCTCTTACTTTTAGTTTTAAAGAATTCTACGAGGGCTATGTTTAACACATTTAATATTTATTTAAAAACTGACCGATGTTTTCAAATTTCTAAACTGTGGTGGCGGGATTATGAATTCCAGTTCTATAATCCGGTAGCGTACCTCTCACAGCTCTAATGGAAACTGACAAGAGTGCAATATTGAAGGAGTGCTAATTATTGGAGGTGTTGAGAGGTGTTAGAAGATGGAGATATTTAATCAGTGCTAAATACACCCCTTCATGTGAGTATAAAAAATCCCATGGCACTTATTTAAAGAGAAACACTGAAGGTCTCTGGGTATCCCAGCCAATATTTACCCCTCAGCTAACAAGGAGTTACTCATTTATCTCAATTGCTGTTTGTCTGTCCTTGTTATACTCAAATTGGCTGCGAAGTTTGTCTTCAACACCAGCCCTATATCTGTAGTGTAGTGGTAATCACATTTGCTTTGGCATTCAAGAAGTCCCCAGTTCAAAACTGGACAGAAATATTATCTACAAAATAATAACAGTGACTCTGAGGGACTTTAAGGATCTCTGAGGGCGTGAAAGGAGTTGCTGAAACTCAAATTCTTCCCTTACATTTTGCCCTTGAACATAGGGGAAAAGCAGTCGCTGTAATAGCCAATGATTCATAAAGGATCGGGTTGCAGGAAGCACTATTGGTCCTTGTGTTACCTGAGGAGCTGGAATATCATCTGCAGCCACTTGTGTTGCTGGGAGTTATCTGTAATTCAACGTGGGCAAGTGCGAGGTCGTACACTTTGGAAAAAAGAATAGAGGCATGGACTATTTTCTAAACGGTGACAAAATTCATAATGCTAAAGTGCAAAGGGACTTGGGAGTCCTAGTCCAGGATTCTCTAAAGGTAAACTTGCAGGTTGAGTCCGTAATTAAGAAAGCAAATGTAATGTTGTCATTTATCTCAAGAGGCTTGGAATACAAAAGCAGGGATGTACTTCTGAGGCTTTATAAAGCACTGGTTAGGCCCCATTTGGAGTACTGTGAGCAATTTTGGGCCCCACACCTCAGGAAGGACATACTGGCACTGGAGCGGGTCCAGCGGAGATTCACACGGATGATCCCAGGAATGGTAGGCCTGACATACGATGAACGTCTGAGGATCGTGGGATTATATTCATTGGAGTTTAGGAGGTTGAGGGGAGATCTGATAGAAACTTACAAGATAATGAACGGCTTAGATAGGATGGACGTAGGGAAGTTGTTTCCATTAACAGGGGAGACTAGGACGCGGGGGCACAGCCTTAGAATAAAAGGGAGTCACTTTAGAACAGAGATGAGGAGAAATTTCTTCAGCCAGAGAGTGGTGGGTCTGTGGAATTCATTGCCACAGAGGGCTGTGGAGGCCGAGACGTTGAGCGTCTTCAAGACAGAAATTGATAAATTCTTGATTTCTCGAGGAATTAAGGGCTATGGGGAGAGAGCGGGTAAATGGAGTTGAAATCAACCATGATTGAATGGTGGAGTGGACTCGATGGGCCGAATGGCCTTACTTCCGCTCCTATGTCTTATGGTCTTATGGTCTTAATTCACTTTTCTCAAGCATTCAACCTTAAATTGGAAACTGACGTTGGAATTCCGCAGTTTCCAGTAAATCTCTGAAATAGGAAAGTTAATGTAAGCAGTAATGTACTTCCTTGACTTGCGTGTTTGCGCTGATCCATTATAAAGGCTTATTTCGTCCACAGTTTTGGAAACTCAGCATCAAGGGATATCTAATAACTCTGTAGTTAGCTATTTCTTGCAAAGAGCTGCAGACCCTGAGAGTGTTCCATTCTCCAAATTCCACCAGTTGGTTTCCCTGCTTTTGCCAGAACCGTTTTGATTATTGAGAGCAAATGTTGAGGTGTTGAAAGATGCGGCAGCTTCATTGAGCTAGAAATCATCAAGTCTAGACAGAGAAGTATTCGTAATCTGTGTGTAGAGTTCTGATTTCCCTCCCCCCCACTTCTTTCTGCTGTCGAGAGCCCCTGTACGTATAAACAGCTCTACGTTTGAGTAATTGAAATTCTTACCAGATGACTCAGTTTGAAATCATTGTGTTAACCATTTCCTCACTTTGAATGAGAAACCAGATGATGGTATAACCAGCCATCATGTGGCGACATCATTGCAGAAGGCTGACGTTACCATGTGACATTGGCATATGGCGGATAATTGCTGCTGTTCGTTAGCCAAAGGAATCATTGTTGGAGGTTTCTTTCTCTCAAACACAAACACACCGACCACACGAAGGGGTTTGGTAACGCAATTAGATGGGTTATTTTATTTGTAGAAATTAAACTTCATTAATTTGATTTGGTTTATTGTCGTCACATGTATTAGCATACAGTGAAAAGTATTGTTTCTTGTGCGAAATACAAAGCATACCATTCATAGAATACATAGGGGAGAAGAAAAGGAGAGGGTGCAGATTATAATCTTACAGTCATAGCTAAGGCGTAGAGAAAGATCAGCTTAATATTTGGTAGGTCCATTCAAAAGTCTGATGGCAGCAGGGAAGAAGCTGTTCTTGAGTTGGTTGGTACGTGACCTCAGACTTTTGTATCTTTTCCCCCAATCGGAAGAAGGTGGAAGAGAAAATGTCCGGGATGCGCGGGGTCCTTAATTATGCTGGCTGCTTTTCCGAGGCAGCAGGAAGTGTAGATGGAGTCAATGGATGAGAGGCTGGTTTGCGTGATGGACTGGGCTACATTCACGACCATTTTTGGGTTTGCCTCTGACGGCAGAATCTCTCGGAGGCTAGTTAACATTTCCGGTTTCCAGGGCTGTTCCTAACTCTTACTTGATGACTAGAAACTAGGAGCAGGAGTGGGCCATTTGAGCCTGCTCTGCCATTCATTATGACCATGGCTGATCATCCAACTCAGTAACCTGCGCTCACTTTCTCCCCATATCCTCTGATCCCTTTAGCTCCAAGCGTTACGTCAAATTCTTTCTTGAAAAGGATATTTCACTGGCTCTGCACAGCCAAGTTTAATCTTTAGACTCAAAGCTGGGTGTGTACAGGATAGACTGCCTATCTACTATGCCCTAGCCTGTCTACCGGCCTCCCCATGTCTGCATGCTCCACTCCTCTGCCCACAGAGCTCCTTCCTTAGTTAATCACTCAGGTTTCAGCCGTAGTGAGATTTGAACGCAGGTCTCTCACGTTCCAGGCCTCCGGCAGTACCACTGCGCCACCACTTACCCCATGAACAAACACATTTAAGAGTCAGCCACGTTGTTGAGTTTATGTATCACAGGCTGTCCGATAATTCATAGCAGTTTCATATGCACTACTGAAAGATGTATCACAGCAAGAATGGGAGGTTGCATATGGTACTTGAGCATTTAAATTCAATTAATCAGCTTGTCTCAGTAATGTTGACCATGAGACTATCGTCGATTGTTACACAAGCCCACCTGGTTCCCTAAACTCTTTTAAAATCATAGAATCCCTACAGTGCAGAGGGGGGCCATTCATCGAGTCTGCACCAACAACAATCCCACCCAGCCCCCATCCCCATTACCCCACCTATTTACCCCGCTAATCCCCCTAACCTACACATCTTGGGACACTATGGGTCAATTTAGCATAGCCAATCAATCTAACCTGCACATCTTTGGATCATGGGAGGAACCAGAGCACCCGAAGGAAACCCATGCAGACACGGGAAGAATGTGCAGACGCCACACAGAGAGTCTCCCAAGGCTGGAATCGAAGCTGGGTCCCTTGCACTGCGAGGCAGCAATACTAACCACTGCGCCACCGTGCTGCCCCAAAGAGAGATTCTGGCAGAAAACTGGAGTGGACTTGTTGACATTTGATAACAGTGTGTGCCTACTAGCAATAGACTATTACTCAAACATTTTGTGTCTGTATTGTGAGAAAGGATAATAAGAGCAACATGGTAACAAATCATCTAAAATTAATTTTTGATTAATTTTAGAGAAGGAAATCTGCCGTCCTTACCCGGTCTGGCCTAAATGTGACTCCGGATCCACAGCAATGTGGTTGACTCTTAACTGACCTCCGAAGTGGCCGAGCAAACCACTCAGTTCGAGGACAATTAGGGATGGGCAACAAATGCTGGCCTTGCCAGTAAAAAGATTTTAAAAATGTTCCAGGAAATTCTCCCCGACACTTCAAGATCACATGACCTCTTTGACCCAGGGTTGCCAATCCTTCAGGATCGGCCTGGTGTCTCCAGGAGTTGAAGATCAATTTCCGCAACATTGCTGAGTGAATCTGGAGAAAAATTATTCGATGAAAAAGTGATTTATTTTTCATTTTCTTTGAGGATTTCTCCTGGCCGGATATAAACATATTGAAAATGGGAAAAGGGCCGTTTGGCTGACTGCCATTTGTCATCCAATTGGATAAATGAGTCATCTTGCTTTCCAATTGGTGTAGGAAGGCAGTGTGTCACAAGGAAGAATGTGTTGGCCGACCATCGGCTGGAGTGTGAGGGAAAGTGTTATTGTGAAACTTTCAGCGATACATTTAATCGCAATTGGCAAACTTATTTTGACCACATCATTTGTTTTGGGCCAATCAGTTTGGGTCAGGGGCTGAAGGACACCACACTCCTCGCCACTGACATGTCTCCAAAACAGAAAGAAAGAAGTTGCAAATATAACACGCCAATCACAACCTCTTGACATTCCCAAGCACCTTACAGCCAACGAAATGCTTTTGAAATACAATCACTATAGAAATGTGTGTAACCGTTTGTGTGTAACAAATTCCTGAAAACAGCAATGAGATAATGACCAGACAATTTGTTTCTGAATATTACTGTGCGAATTTATAGGTTATTAAATAACTTACATGAAACATAAACGTTTCTGAGGGGCATGACAGCGTAGATGCTCAGAGGATGTATCCTCTCGTGGGGGATCTATGGGCTACGGTTTCAGATTAAAAGTCTCTCATTTAAGACAGAAATGAAGAGGAATTTCTTCTCTCAGAGGATAGTGAATCTGTGGAATTCTTTACCCCAGAGGGCTGTAGAGGCTGGGTCATTAAGCATGTTCAAGGCCGAGATAGACAGATTTTTAATCAGTAAGGGAATCAAGGGTTATGAGGATAAGGCGGGAAAGTGGACTTGAGGATTATCACATCAAATCAGTCATGATTTCATTGATCGGTGGAGCAGGCTCAATGGATCGAATGGCCTACTTCTGCTCCTATGTCTAATAATCTCCACAAGAGTCAAGGGTTACAGGGATCAGGTAGGAAAGTTGATGTATTGGGTTGGGCCCGGGAATGGTCAGGGGGTCAGCGATTGGGCTGTCGGGGGGGTGGGGGGGGTGGCGGAGAGTCGACATTGTGGGGGTCACAGTGATGGCCAGCGATCGAGCTGGCCAGCAATTGGGAGGCCGGCAGTGCGGAGCCACTGCGCATGCGCCAATCTCAGCGCTGACAGATCAGTGCAAGTGCAGTGGCCCCGCCCAGCGCGCTGATCTCAGCCTCTCTAGTGGGAATAGACCCCGCCCCCTAGTTTTTAATGATATTCACGCTGGTGGCCTCTACATTGCACAGAGCGTGGGAGATTCGAGTGTGAACTCCCATTGGAAAAACCAGCATGAATTACTCCGGTTTGCACACGCAAATTTGACGCTTAGGATTTTTTAGGGGAGGATTCTGGCCAACATAGTGTTGAGATCATAATCTGATCAACCTTGATCTGATTGGATTGCAGAGCAGGCTCGAGGGGCCGAATGGCCTACTCCTGCTCCTATTTCTTATGTCATTAACTTCTATCCGAGTGGGCAGATGGGTCTTTGGTTTAAGCGTTTCCAAAGGCAGGACTTTCATTGGTGAAGTGCTGCCTCAGTAACGCAATGGAGTGTCATCGCAGGTTCTGTACTCAAGCCTCCGGATGTGGCCTCAAATCCATGACCTTCTGACTTGAGGTAAATGTGCCATCAGTGAGCTCGAACTGAAACATGCAGAACAGGCTGTGATGACAGGAAGCTGAGCAAATCGTTACAATCAAGAGCTATTTTGAATGAGCTCATTGAAAAGCCCTTCATCAAAATGCAATTGGAGAATAACAACCATTTAAATTCATTAAAAGCCCTCAAGTAACATCTTTCTCCAATCAGTTGTCTCCCTCAGTCTCTCTCCCCCTGCCGCCACCCCCACTTCTTTAGCAGCCTTCTCCTCTCAGACTGACATCACATCCCCTCAAACTGACAACAAGGATGAGAGATAAACTCAGTCCTTCACGCAATTGGACTCTATAATCAAAGATCTGCAGCACACTCTTCGCAATATATCTCATTGTTCTTTGGTTGGTGGGTTTTAAATCATGGCAGTGGTCTCATTATGCTGTGATAATTAGAAATCATATCATCTATTAGAACCATAGAGAATTACAGCTCAGAAACAGGCCTTTTGGCCCTTCTTGTCTGTGCCGAACCATTTTATGCCTTGTCCCACTGACCTGCACTTGGACCATATCCCTCCACACCCCTCTCATCCATGAACCCGTCCAAGTTTTTCTTAAATGTTAAAAGTGACCCCGCATTTACCACTTTATCCGGCAGCTCATTCCACACTCCCACCACTCTCTGCGTGAAGAAGCCCCCCCTAATATTCCCTTTAAACTTTTCTCCTTTCACCCTTAACCCATGCCCTCTGGTTTTTTTCTCCCCGAGCCTCAGCGGAAAAAGCCTGCTTGCATTCACTCTATCTATACCCATCAAAATCTTATACACCTATTGAAAATATCATCCACACGGCTTTTCAAAGAAATCCTTCAGCTGAAAAAAATTTAAATCTTTCATAGAGTCACAGAATCCCTACAGTGCAGAAGGAGGCCATTCGGCCCATTGAGTCTCTCTGACAGAGCATCCCACCCAGGCCCTAACCCCGTAACCCCGTGCATTTACCCCACCAACTCCCCTAATCTATACATCTTGGGACACTAAGGGGCAATTTACCCTGGCCAATCCACCTAACTAATAATAAACACATTTCCATGAGGTGAAATAGAGTCATAGAGGTTTACAGCATGGAAACAGGCCCTTCGGCCCAACTTGTCCATGCTGCCCTTTTTTAAAATATCTAAGCTAGTCCTAATTGTCCGCATTTGACCCATATCCCTCTATACCCATGTTACTCATGTAACTATCTAAATGCTTTTTAAAAGACAAAATTGTACCTGCCTCTACTACTGCCTCTGGCAGCTTGTTCCAGACACTCACCACCCTCTGTGTGAAAAAACTGCCCCTCTGGACCCTGTTACATCTCCTCCACAAACTCCACCCCTCCCCCCCCCACCCACTTAAACCTATGCCCTCTAGTTTTAGACTCCCCTACCTTTGCGAAAAGATATTGACTATCTAGCTGATCTATGCCCCTCATTATTTTATAGACCTCTATAAGATCACCCCTAATCCTCCTACGCTCCAGAGAAAAAAGTCCCAGTCTATCCAACCTCTCCTTATAACTCAAACCATCAAGTCCCAGTAGTGTCTTAGTAATCTTTCATGCACTCTTTCTAGGTTAAATCGGTTGATGTCGTGTATGATCTGTGTCTCTGAGATTCTGGGTGGAATTTGCCCATTTTGAGACCAACACAGTGCTGGGTGGCTCTGGGGGCAGCTTTTCCATTGACCAGAATGGCGGGATCCCGTGCCAGAGTCTGCGCTTGGAACCTCATTAATTCTGCACAGGTGAGTTCCTTTCCAAATCACCTGGTGGCTGCTTCGTCCACCCGCCCTCAGCTGGTGTGTTCGAAGGTCCAGGCACCACATTTTAACACCAGTCCAGCACGCTCTCTCCAGCCCACCTGTCTTCTGGGTACCCTGCAACATGTCAGCAAGTCAGGAATGAAAGGCTAGCAAACTCAAGAAGAAGATAAGCACCAGCTTCTACTGCCAGTCGAACTCTCAGAAAGACAAAGGAAATTTGGCATGTCAGCTACGACTCTCACCAACTTTTACAGATGCACCATAGAAAACATTCTTTCTGGTTGTGTCACAGCTTGGTATGGCTCCTGCTCTGCCCAAGACTGCAAGGAACTACAAAAGGTTGTGAATGTAGCCCAGTCCATCATGCAAACCAACCTCCCATCCATTGACTCTGTCTACACTTCCCACTGCCTCGGCAAAGCAGCCAGTGTAATTAAGGGCCCCACGCACCTCAGACATTCTCTTTTCCACCTTCTTCCTTTGGGAAAAAGATACAAAAGTCTGGGGTCACGTACCAACTAACTGAAATACAGCTTCTTCCCTGCTGCTGTCAGACTTTTCTATGGACCTACCTCGCATTAAGTTGATCTTTCTCTACACCCTAGCTATGACTGTAACACTACATTCTGCACCCTCTCCTTTCCTTCTCTATGAATGGTATGTTTTGTCTGTATAGCGTGCAAGGAACAATACTTTTCACTGTATGTTAATACATGTGACAATAATAAATCAAATCAAATCAAATCAAAAATCAGTGGCCTTGACACCCTTGTTCAGGCCCATAGGCAGGCCCTCTAGCCCAGGGATAGAACATAGAACATAGAAAAGCTACAGCACAAACAGGCCCTTCGGCCCACAAGTTGCGCCGAACATGTCCCTACCTACGAGGCTTACCTATAACCCTCTATCTTACTAACTTCCATGAACCTATCCAAAAGTGGATGGATGGCTCAAAGAAGCAGACCAACCTCAGCTCTCCAGCCTGGGAAGTCATTACCCAGGAGATCAGCACACTGCCACCCACCCACAATGCACCAGCCAGTGCAGAAAGTGAATGAGTTACCTCACCACCTCCATCAGGGTAAGTCCTCTCTCAACTCCCTCCACCGTCAAGCTCTCAGCATGGCATCATGTTCTCAAACAGCAACTTTCTTCATCGATCTTGTACATCCATTAGTGGGGGACAGATATCAACGCTCACTCTCTCAACATGATTTTCACAACACCACCATCCCATCTGCCTTGTTGCTCCAACTCCATTCTCTGTCCCTTGTGGGGAGGGCTCTCCATACACAGAGGGATATATTTCACCCAACCTCTGCTCCATCCCATCTCATCACACCTCTTTCTTTTGTCTCCATACAGGCCAAATCTGCGCGCAAGAAGCGAGAGTGAACCTAGACCAGGTGAGGGATTGCAGAGAACCTTCGCCCTGACCGGGTTCGAGGATGTTGCTGCAAGGCTCACTGGCGGGGACTGGGATCGCTCCCGTAGCGATTCGGAGCTTGGCCTCTCCCAGTAACCTAATGCTGATCTCAGCCCCATCACTTCATCCAATCCTGTGATTCACACTGAGCACTATGTACTCTGAATCAGCTTCATAAGAACATAAGAAATAGGAGCAAGAGTAGGCCATCTAGCCCCTCAAGCCTGCTCCGCCATTCAATAAGATCATGGCTGATCTGATAGTGGGTTCAGTTCCACTTACCCGCTCGCTCCCCATAACCCTTAATTCCCTTAATGGTTAAAAATCTATCTATCTGTGACTTAAACACATTTAACGAGGTAGCCTCTACTGCTTCATTGGGCAGAGAGTTCCGAAGATTCACTATCCTCTGGGAGAAGAAGTTCCTCCTCAACTCTGTTCTAAATTGACTCCCCCGTATTTTGAGGCTATGACCCCTAGTTCTTGTTTCCATTGTAAGTGGAAATAACCTTGCTGCTTCTACCCTGTCTAGCCCCTTCATTATCTTATATGTCTCTATAAGATCTCCCCATAACCTTCTAAACTCCAGTGAGTACAGGCCCAGTCCACTCAATCTCTCCTCATAAGCTAACCCCCTCAGCTCAGGTGCCAGCAAACCACAGCCCGTTAGCCAGCCGAGCATCTCTCATTGCCCTCAGATCACGGCTGAGAATGAGGGGGCTCAGGAAGAACCATCGCAGAGCTCACCTGCCCCCTCCACCAACGCAGTGCCATACCCCACTGAGACGGGGTCACTTTCTGGTGAATACCTCACTGAAACGTTCCCACACCAGTCAGAGGCAGGGACAGCCCTGGCTTCCAGCACTCGGAGGGCAACTGGAGACCAGCCACCCGCTCAGTCCCAGTCAGACGGTGAGCCTCTGGATGTGGCTGTCAGCTCACTGGGGGAGATGAAAAGTGCAGGCAGCAGAATATAGGCCAGACTTCGAGAGTATCTCAGCGGACCAGAATGCACAGTGGAGGGATCCAACCCCCCCTGCCCTCCATCCTTAGATAGCCCTCCTTCAACATTGCCAACCCCTCCCCCACCGGCCTCACCTCACAGTCCATCCCTAGCCAGACTTCAGACCTTCCTTGCAGTGGCTGCATGGGTCTCCAGCACCGAGCTGCCCAGGTAGACACTGCTGTGTGTACTCCCCAACCCCAGGCGCTGTACTGATCTGAGACGGTGACACAGGAGGGCCCAGGGATCCAGCAGCACAGTGTTGCCCATGAAGACCAGCTGGGTGTGGAGATGGAGGCAGGAACAGGTCTGCCCCGGGAGAGTGGCGAACAGCGCATCAGGAGCAGCGCAGCACTGTGGCAAAACGTTGTTGCATTGCTCCCGAAGTCTCCGGTGAACTGACACGTGACCGTGTGCCTGTCACTCACTGGCAATCGGGTTTCAGACTGAGGTCATTTCACATTGTGTGACGCAAGGTTGAAAGACCTGATGGGATGCTGGCAGATTTGATTTGATTTATTATTGTCACATGTATCAGTATACAGTGAAAAGTATTGTTTCTTGTGCACTATACAGACAAAGCATACCGTTCAGAGAGAAGGAAAGGAGAGAGTGCAGAATGTAGTGTTACAGTCATAGTTAGGGTGCAGAGAAAGATCAAAATGTGAGGCAGGTCCATTCAAAGGTCTGATGGCAGCAGGGAAGAAGCTGTTCTTGAGTCGATTGGTACGTGTCCTCAGACTTTTGTATCTTTTTCCCGATGGAAGAAGGTGGAAGAGAGTATGCCTGGGGTGCGTGGGGTCCTTAATTATGCTTTGTAGAGAGAGCGGGAAATGTAGACAGAGTCAGTGGATGGGAGGCTGGTTTGCGTGATTGATTGGGCTACATTCACGACCTTTTGTAGTTTATTGCGGTCTTGGGCAGAGCAGGAGCCATACCAAGCTGTGATACAACCAGAAAGAATGCTTTCTGTGGTGCATCTGTAAAAGGTGATGAGAGTCGTAGCTGACATGCCAAATTTCCTTAGTCTTCTGAGAAAGTGGAGGCGTTGGTGGGCTTTCTTAACTGTAGTGTTTGGCATGGGGGGACCAGGACAGGTTGTTGGTGATCTGGACACGTAAAAACTTGAAGCTCTCGGCCCTTTCTACTTCGTCCCCATTGATGTAGACAGGGGCATGTTTCTCTCTACGCTTCCTGAAGTCGATGACAATCTCCTTCGTTTTGTTGACATTGAGGGAGAGATTATTATCGCCACACCAGGTAGGTAGCTGCTTTAATGGGAATTCATGAGATTGCAAATGAAAGCAAATGGCGTTCGTGCCATAGGCCAGTATTTACCATGGAGATAGAAGCGAGGGAACTCAGGGAAGTAAATAGTAATGTCTTGAAAAGCATCCACATAACAGAGGAGGAGGTGCTGGATGTCTTAAAACACATCAAGGTAGATAAATCCCTGTGATCTGATCAGGTGTACCCAGGACAGTGTGGGAAGCCAGGGAAGAAATTGCAGAGCCCCAAGTAGAGATATTTGTATCATCGACAGCCATGGGTGAGGGGTCAGAAGACTGGAGGGAGGCAAATGTTGTGCCATTATTTAAGAAAGTTGGCAGGGAAGAGCCAGGGAAGGACAGACCTGTGAACCTAATGTCAGTGGAGGGTCAGTGGTGGGCAGCACGGTGGCACAGTGGGTTAGCACTGCTGCCTCACAGCGGTTCGATTCCCAGCTTGGGTCACTTTATGTGCGGAGTCTGCACGTTCTCCCCGTGTCTGCGTGGGTTTCCTCCGGGTGCTCCGGTTTCCTCCCACAGTCTGAAAGATGTGCTGGTTAGGTGTATTGGCCATTCTAAGTTCTTCTCAGTGTACCCGAACAGGCGCTGGAGTGTGGCGACTAGGGGATTTTCATAGTAACTTCATTGCAGTATTAATGTAAGCCTACTTGTGACTAATAAATAAAATTGTTAGTTGTGGGAGGGGATTCTGAGAGACAGGATCTACATGCATTTGGACAGGCAAGGACTGATTAACATTGGTCAGCATGGCTTTGTGCATTGGAAATTGTGTGTAACAAATTTGATAGAGTTTTTTGAAGGGGTGACCAAGAAAATAGATGAGGGAAGTGCGGTAGACATTGTCTACATGGACTTTAGCAAGGCATTCAACAAGGAACCGCATAGTATACTGGTCAGGAAGGTTAGGTCACATGGGATCCTGAGAGAACTGGCCAATTGGATACAGAAGGTGGTGGTGGAGAGTTGTTTTTCAGACCAGAGGCCTGTGGCCAGTGGTATGCCGTAGGGATCGGTGCTGGTTCCACTGTTGTTTGTCATTTATATAAATGATTTGGATGAGAATACAGGGAGCATAGTTCGTACATTTGTGGATGACACCAAAATGAGTGGTGTAGTGGACAGTGGAGAAGGCTACAACAGGATCTTGATCAATTGGGCCTTTGGGACAAGGAAAGGCAGATCGAGTTTAACTCCGATAAATGTGAGGTGTTGCATTCTGGTAAGACAAACCACGGCAGGGCTTACACAGTTAATGTTATAGCCCTGGGGAGTGTTATTGAACAGAGAGATCTGGAGTGCAGGTACATAGCTCTTTGAAAGTGGTGTCACAGATAGACAGGGTGGTGAAGGTGACGTTTGGCACACTTGCCAGAGCATTGAGTACAGGAATTGGGACATTATGTTACAACTGTATAAGACACTGGTAAAGCCACATTTGGAGCATTGCGTACAATTCAGGTCACCCTGCTGTAGGAAGAATGTTGTTAAATTGGAAAGGGTGAAAAAAGATTTACAAGGATGTTACCGGGACTGGAAGGTTTGAATTATAAGGAGAGGCTGGATAGGCTGGGACTCTTTCTTTTCCCTGGAGCGTAGGAGGATGAGGAATGACCTTATCGATGTTTATAAAATCATGAAGGGCATCGATTAGGTGAATAACCAAGGTCTTTTCCCCAGGGTAGGGGAGTCCCAAACTAGAGGGCGTAGGTTTATGGTGAGAGGGGAAAGATTTAAAAGGAACCTGAGGGGCAACTTTTTCACACAATGGGTGGTGCGTGTATGGAATGAGCTGCCAGAGGGGGTGGTAGAGGTGGGTACAATGACAACATTAAGATACATTTGGACAGGTACTTGAATGGGAAATGTTTAGAGGGATATGGGCCAAACACAGGCAAAAGGGACTAGTTCAGTTTAGGAGATCTGGTCGGCATGGACAAGTTGGGCCGAAGGGCCTGTTTCCATGTTGCATATCTCTATGACTCTAAGCCAATGGGAAGACCGGTGCACCATTACCCCATCACTGGGGAAATTGAAATCTGTTTTTACGCTGGGAAGGATTTCTGACATTTTGTCTCCCACCCACCAGCAAGCTCACCAGGGACAGGCTGGGAGAATTCCACCCCATGTCACCAGGGCAGGAGAAATCTGGTAAGCAAACTCCAAACAGCTGTGAGAAGTTAAGAGGTGAGCTGAGATATTGCAAATAGATTGAATTTGTCATCTGGCACTCATCAGGACAAATACAAGAATACCAAACTTCAAACAATCACAACAATTTAATTTATGTTACTCATGAAGAATAAATCAACAATTTGAAGTTTGATAAAAGACTGGCCTTTCCTTTTTAACTTGTAGAGTGAGAATTCATCAACGGCATTATTTTCTGTTGATTCTTTTGCTGCTTTTTAAAAATCACCTTCATTCATTTAGTGGTTAATTATCTTCATTCTGCCTTTGGAAATGAAAAGTAGCTTTACTGGCAAAATGGTGCATATTTTGAAACTATTTTTGGGAACTTACATATGGCTCGATGGTGGACAAGGCAATTTTTGGAAGGAGAAGTTGGGTTGACTATTGGCAGGATCTGCAAGTTGAAAACCTAGTCCAGAATCTCGAGCACAAAACCCAGTACCGAGGGTATGCAGCATTTGCAGATGTGACATTAACCAAGTGTGCACTCGTAGAGAGCTGTAAGAGTCCTTCCACACTCTTGAGAAGGACACTAGAGTTTGAAATAACTCCTCAGAGGCTGGTGTCCCCTCACCAGATTCCCTTTATTTACAAACTCTATTCCACTCCAAGGCCGGAATTTTACCAGTACGCTCCTCCCCAATTCCGGGGATGGGCTCGGCTCGGAGGACGGCATTCTCCATTGGCTTCGGGCGGTAAAATTTCACCCCAAAAGTGCTTCAGGTACAAAGTCAGAATCCGGAGTGCCAGTGGACCTGTCGCTCCCATATGTATATACAGGTGGGGCTCCCTGATTGGGCAGGCAGTTATGAGCCCAATCATATTTCAAAAGGCCAACCTCGTGGGACTCGTTGAAGTCTTTAAAAAGTTCTTCTCTGTGTCCTAGTCAATATTTGTCCCTCAAACAACACCTAAAAAAAGATGATCCGAGGAAAGAGAAATCAGAATATCATGTGACTGTCCCATCAGCTGTGTTTCAGGTGGTGTCAGCCTCACCTCTGAGTCAGACAGTTGTAGATTGAAGTCCCATTCCATGGCTCATTATAGATTTGAGGCTGTACTGAATAAGTGTGATATTATTGGGGGTACTGCCTTTTACTTAAAAAGAAGCAAGATGGTGCCTCATCATCACCACTTCTTGAGAGCTGTCCCTAGCATGCCCTTGAATTCCATCTTTTATTCTCCTTCTATGATAGAAACATAGAAACACAGAAAAACGACAGCACAAACAGGCCCTTCGGCCCACAAGTTGCGCCGGTCATGTCCCTACCCACCTAGACTTATATATAGGCTTATCTATAACCCTCAATCCTAATAGAAACATAGAAAAATCTCAAAACTGTACTCTAACTCTTTTAAACTTTCTAATAATGCTATTTTTAAATCTCGTCACCCTATCAGTAACTGCAACACTATATGCTGCACCCTACCCTTTCCTTCTCCCCTATGTACTCTATGAACGGTATGCTTTGTCTGCATAGCATGCAAGAAACAATAGTTTTCACTGTATCCCAATACATGGGTTTCCTCTGGGTGCTCTGGTTTCCTCCCACAGATGTGGAGATGCCGGCGTTGGATTGGGGTGAACACAGTAAGAAGTCTCACAACACCAGGTTAAAGTCCAACAGGTTTATTTGGTAGCAAATACCATAAGCTTTCGGAGCGCTGCTCCTTTGTCAGATGGAGTGGAAATGTGCTCTCAAACAGTGCACAGAGACACAAAATCAAGTTATTTTGTGTCTCTGTGCACTGTTTGAGAGCACATTTCCACTCTATCTGACGAAGGAGCTGCGCTCCGAAAGCTTATGGTATTTGCTACCAAATAAACCTGTTGGACTTTAACCTGGTGTTGTGAGACTTCTTACTGTGTTCCTCCCACAGTCCAGAGATGTGAGGGTTAGGTTGATTGGCCGTGTTAAATTGACCCTTAGTGTCAGGGGGATTAGCAGGGTAAATATGTCGGGTTGCGGGAATAGGACCTGGGAACCTGTGGTCAGTGCAGACTCGATGGGCCAAATGGCCTTTTTCTGCACTGTAGAAATTCTATGATTCTATGACATGTGACAGTAATAAATCAAATCAAATCAAACCAAATCAAATCAATTAATTATTATGCTGATATCTGTGGGATTTGCTTGTAGGGCCGCATTTCCTTTATTTCAACATTGACTACACTTCAAAAGCACTTTATTGACCGTAAGGCACTTTGCAACATCCTGAGGCAATCATAGGTGCTATATAAATGTAGGTCTTTCTTATTCCCTGTCAAACTTCCTGCGTTTTAAAAGTAATCGCACAATCTCATTAGATTTTGGCATTCTCTGTACATTGGTCTGTGTGTCATAATGTCTGCATTAGGTTTCAATAATGTATATATTAAATTAAGAGCTGGCTTAAAATATACTTTAGTGTGCGGCTAATGGGAAATAAAGAATAGTATTTATTTTGGCAGTTGTTAGTCATTCCCAGCACATGCAAAGTAAACAGTGAGTTTGTTCCAGTGTAAAGTCAGACTATAACAGATGTTAATATAATATAATGGTTGTGACAGTGTGGTGATATTCACCTTCATTTCTTTTATTTGTTCATGGGCTGTGGTCGTCGCTGGGCCAGCATTTGTTGCTCGTCTCTGAGTGCAGTTAAGAGTCAAGCACATTGCTGTGGGTCTGGAGTAGCATGCAGGCCAGACCAGGTAGGGATAGCAGATTTCCTTCCCTAAAGGACATGATTGAACTAGATAGGTTTTTAATGACAATTGACAATGGTTTCATGGGGGGGTGATTTTCAACCCATGTTCGCCATCGGAAACAATGGTGAGGCAGGCAGCAAAATCCGGAGAAAATCTGGAAACCATACTCTGCCGGGGGGGCAGTGCTGGGCCCTTGTGGGAGCGCCATGGGGGCGATTCTATTTATGTGTGGTGGAGGAGAGCATGGGCATTGAAGGGGTGGGGGGAATGCCAGCAGCCCTGCCACAGTGGTGGGTGGGGGGGGGGGGGTAAACCCCAATGATTGTCCCGGGGGTGGGGGGAGGTGAGCCCCTGGTGGAGTGGGAGAATTTAATTTTCATTCTGCTTGTGGCACCCTTTAAAGATGATGCCCTGATCTCTGTGGAGTATGTAAGTAAACCAAATATTTGGGCCAGCCTTCCTCTATCAGCCACCAGTCTGTCAGAGTGATGGTGGGAAACCCCACCCACGCAGTTTGTTTAGTCAGAGAGACTCAAGATCTGGCATGAAAACTGAGCTGTGCTGCTGGAGAGCTACATGCTGCTTTCCAGTCTGAGCCTGACACTTTGAAAACATCTGGTAAGATTGCACCCATGGGCATCTCTAGGCTTTTTAAATTTTGTATTTTTATTGAATATAAACTTCTGCAGTGTTGGATTTGGCCTGAGACCCTTGGTTCTCTGGATGTTATCTATTTAAGTGGTTGCATGATTGCTTTAAGAGCCAGTGATGTGATTTGATGAAGATGTCATTAGGGTGTTGTACAGGCTGCTGTTTTAGTTCAGTTTATTCTCTATGCAGGTCAGAGCTCCTAGAATAAATCTGTTCTTCTTAATTTGAATCCACGTGTGCAAACTACATCTTTTGTGTAAAACACATGACCCCGAACAGAGTTGGAACATTACAAAAAGAAAATTGGTGATGAGTCAGGATTTTCTTTCCTCGAGAACATCTAGAAAACAAGAATAAACAACGTGGGTCCTTTCACTTCACATCTAAGAAAGCTGGGAAAAATCAACAACAGGATGGAATGTTGAAGTGCCAGTGAAGGAAGGGCAAGTATAAAAAAAAAGGAACAAAGACAATTGTGTTTCTTACCAGAAAAATTCAAATTAGGTAGACTCATCCAAGCTGCAGTGTCTGCGCACGTGTTGCAATGTGTAGCGGCAGCGTGGGAGACTCACTACACAGTTGAAAAAGTGTGGAAGTTCCCTGTGTGGTTATAAAAGAGGGTTTTTTTCCCCCAATTAGAGAAGAGTGAGATCTCAGGTAGTATCTCGCATATTTGAAAAGAAGGGACGCTATGCTATATGGCTGGGGTCATTTGAAAACAATGCATCAAGTCAATGGTCTCTAGGGTGAAAAGGGGAGTACTGGGAAGACAGTAAAGAATGTTTATACTGAGCAGTCTCGTGTCGCTATTGCCTGTGAGAGAAATGGCGGGTCAATTAGGCGCTATGGGTCCTTTCAATTAAGAAAATGAATCATGGAGTTCCTATGCAGAGTGTTTTTAATGCTTTGTACAAGTGAATAAAAATGCAAATGAATTGCTTGTACCAGCTCTTCTTAGTACAATAGGAAGTAAATCCTTCAATTTGCTCGGAAGCTTGGTTCATCCAACAAAGGCAAGAACCAAAATTTACAATGACTTCGCAAAAATCCTTGAAGAGCATCATTTTCCAGAGCCACTGATCATTACAGGAAGGTTTAGTTTCCACTAAAGGACTCAAGTGGAAGGCGAAAACATCACTTAGTTTGTGGCAAAAAAAAGGCTGACGCAACATTGTGAGTTTGGTGAATCAATAGAAGATAATATTCAAGATTGTCTAGTTTGTGATTTCCAAAATGAGGCTACTCAAAGAAGATTGCTTACTGAACATGTTTTAAAGACAGATGTAGGAATTGTAGTGTTGGTGGAACTGGCTGCTAAAGAGGCTTCACCATTTGGTGCTGGAATGAAGATACACAAGTTGGGAACTACCCATAAGAAGCCAAAATAAGCATGTTGCAGATGTGCAAAAATGGACCATTCAGCAAGAGAATGCTGGAACAAGGATGGTAAATGGTGGAGTAGGGCAAAATGGGTCACATTGCAAAAGCTTGTTGGGCTAGCCCAACTTCTGAGAAGAATATTCAGATCTGGGCATCTTCAAGAAGAAGAATAAGTTGCATTCTACAAAAATAATTTACAACATGGAAAATAGGATTACGACTGTTAAGTAGCGAATGTCCAGAAATATGATGCAAAACTCCAACTGAACGTCTTATCCATATAAGGTGAGTCACATAGATTCTGGGTGATTCTGAAGTTAAATAAAGAACCTAATGGAAGGGAGGTTGATACTGGTGCTACTGTATCTCTAATTCCTGAGACTACATACCAGAAAAAGATGAAGCATCTTTCTTTCAAACCAGCTGCTGTGATTATAATGATATAAACAGAAGAGTTCATACTATTAGAAGGTTACATCATAGTCAAAGTAGAGTTCAATGGACAAACAGCAGAGTTGCTCCTGTTAAAATTATAGTTAAGGGTCGATGATCAGTCAATAATGTGAAAGGCTGACCATATAAATAAGAAGAAGAATGGCCAATAGACTTTGCTTCACATGCTCTGACTAGTGCTGAATCTTACTATGCGAAGCTATGATGTGGAGATGCCGGCGTTGGACTGGGGTGAACACAATAAGTAGTCTCACAACACCAGGTTAAAGTCCAAAAGGTTTATTTGGTAGCACAAGCATTCAGAGCACAGCTCCTTCATCAGGTGAGTGCTTGACTCACCTGATGAAGGAGCAGCACTCCGAAAGCTCGTGCTACCAAATAAACCTGTTGGACTTTAACCTGGTGTTGTGAGACTACTTACTATGCTGAGCTAGAAAAAGAAGCATTGAGTATAATTTTTGAAGTGTGAATGTTTCATTATTATTAATATGCTCATTCTTTCACATTATTGACTGATTATCAACCATTAGCTCCTATTTTGAGGCCGTACAAAGCTTCTAGCTGATTGCAAAGATGGTCACTCATCTTATGTGCATACTCCTATGATATAAAGTATCACCAATCAGAGTGCCATGCTAATTCTGATGCATTATCATGCTTATCTTTGCCTATTGAGCAGATGCTACCATGTTAATGTTCTTTTATTTTTCACAAGTGGGCCATTTTGCTTATGAGAGCTTCTCCAGTTCAGAGACATACATGGAATCATCGTGTGATGGGGAAGGTGATTGAAAGGAACAGTAACTGGAATGCATTGTCCACATCCTGATTTGAAACCATATGTATCAAGAAAGCTTGAGTTGACCATTCAAGATGGGTGTCTATTGTGGGGAATCCGAATGATCATTCCTCCTACTCTGTGTGAAAGATTCTTGAACAACTGCGTGAAGGGCATCCTGGTATAGCCTGGATGAAGAAATTAGCATGTAGTTATTTTTGGTGGCTGGGTCTGATTGCTCAGATTGTAGAAAAAGTGGGACAGTGTCAATCCGATGTACAAATAAGAAATACCCCACCATTGTCTCCGTTACACCATTGGGAATGGCCTAAAATACCATGGTAATGATTGCATGTAGATTTTGCTTGTCCATATGAGGGTTACATGTCCTTAGTCATAACTGATGCACACTCAGAGTGGCCAGAAGTTGTTATCACGAAATCAACTACATCTGAACAAACTACTAAAAAACTTGACAGCATTTTTGCAAAGTTTTGGTAAACTGAAACAGATTGTTAGTGATAATTGATCAGAGTTTACTTCTCAAGAATTAAGGATTACCTCAAATTAAATGACATTCAGTATATAAAATCCGCACCTTATCATCCATCAACCAATGGATGAGCTGAAAGAGTTGTACAATCCTTGAAACATTCTGTTCATGTGTCAAGATTTAATAATTGAACTCACAGAATGTTTGCACAATCCTTTATGAGTGTTTGGTGCCTTTATGTCATTATAGAAACCAGAACGAGTGGAAACATCTTTTGTTTGCTGCCCCGTTGAGCCCCTCCATAATCCTCTATCAGGTCATTGATGATGAGGGGGATAGATAGAGTGAACGTTCAAAGAGTATTTCCTCGGGTGAATGGAGCGGTAACTAGGGGGCATAACTATAGGGTTCATGGTGGGAGATATAGGAAGGATGTCCGAGGTAGGTTTTTTACTCAGAGAGTGGTTGGGGTGTGGAATGGACTGCCTGCAGGGATAGTGGAGTCAGAAACTTTAGGAACATTTAAGAAGCTATTGGATAGGCACATGGAGTACTTCGGGATGATAGGGAGAAAATAGCTTGATCTGGGTTTCAGACAAAGCTCGGCACAACATCATGGGCCGAAGGGCCTGTTCTGTGCTGTACTGTTCTATGTTCTATGTCATCTTCAGATTTTTCTTTCTTAGAGGAAAGACCTTCAGTCTGTTCAGTTTTCCTGACAAGTTCCTCAGCCTTGTCATTACCACATGAATCTCTGGTCAGAATTTTATCGGCACGTCCGCCCGAGGTTTGTACGATCCCGCCCAAGGCCAACGGAGATGCCGTTCTCCGAGCCTCTCCCGCCCCTGGAATCGGGGTGGGCGTGACAGTAAAATTCCGGCCTCCATTTCCATCTCTCTGTGCAGAGCTTCAATGTCATTTTTTATAAAGACCAGCGCTGGAAGTGTTACCCCAGGAGTCATCAAACCAAGCTTGATACAAGTTTTGCAGAACTTCTCTGCTTTCGAATTCATGCCATTTAACCCAGATGCATCACGTGACCACGTTCAGTTGATGAGGAGGCAGAAATATAATGCTGCCACCTGGCATCCTTTGGAACTTGGCACGCTGAATGTCGAATAATCTGAGCGTGTTTTAATGGGGACAGATGTGGTTTTAGTCGTTTCCTTAATAAGACAAATGTGCTTTTGTAACGATAGATGTGCCTTTGTAAATTTATGATGGGGCAGATGTGTTTCTGTGGGTTTTCAGTGGGGACAGATGTGTTTTTATGGGTTTTTTTTAGTGGGGACAGCTGTGTTTCTGTGGGTTTTAAGGGGAACAGGTGTGGGACACTAAATGTGCGTGGTGGCCTTTGAGTTGATGTTGCTCATTCATACGGATCTCTCATCACTTGCTGCCAATTCTGGCTGAACTTCATCTTAGACATCTGGGAAGTGGGCATGAAACATCGCGGCATTCTTCGCTACCCCAGGTACAACATCAAAATGTTATTTTATAATTTCATATCATTGTAAGCACCTTATCAGTTTTCTCTTTAACCTGTAGAATGGAAGCTGATGTCTGCAGTTGACCAGGCCAGTTGGCCAATGATGGCATTTACTATACAAAACTGAAAATAATCATCTACCACTTTTAGAGTCCACTTGAGGGTTTAAACTGGGGAGGTGATGGCCTAGTGGTATTATCACTCGACTATTAATCCAAAAACTCAGCTAATGTTCTGCGGACCCGGGTTCGAATCCCGCCACAGCAGATGGTGGATTTGAATTCAATAAAAAAAAAATCTGGAAGCAAGAACCTACTGATGGCCATGAAGCCATTGTCGATCGGTGGAAAACTCATCTGGTTCACTAATGCCCCTTTTGGGAAGGAAATCTACAGTCCTTGTCTGGTCTACATGTGTCACACGCAATGTGGTTGACTCTGTGGGGAGTCTAAAACTAGAGGGCATAGGTTTCAGGTGAGAGGGGAAAGATACAAAAGTGTCCAGAGGGGCAATTTTTTCACACAGAGGGTGGTGAGTGTCTGGAACAAGCTGCCAGTTGTACTAGTAGAGGCGGGTACAATTTTGTCTTTTAAAAAGCGTTTAGACAGTTACATGGATAAGATGGGTATAGAGGGATATGGGCCAAATGCGGGCAATTGGGATGAGCTTAGGTGTTTTTAAAAAAAGGGCAGCATGGACAAGTTGGGCCGAAGGGCCTGTTTCCATGCTGTAAACCTCTATGACTCTATGACTCTCAACTGCCCTCTGAAATGGCCTAGCAAGCTACTCGGTTCAAGGGCAAGGTGGGATGGGCAACAAATTTTGGCCAGCCTTCAACATCCATGTCCTGCAAATGAATAAAAAAATATAGCTGTTTAGGGAACAAGTTTCACATTGTCAGCTGTGGGTGGTGTGGTATAAGGGTTAATGTGGAACTGGGTACAGTACCACCCAAATATTGATGTAATAAGGCAAAAGACCCAGACATAGCATCAGTGTGGCGTTGGGCAGTGTTAAGACTGAAACATGGAGATAGCTCCTAATCCGTACTGTATGTATGTTTATAGTTATAAGTAGTTAATATAAGTACCTGCTGTTAACATACTGAAGACTACAAGGACTTGTTTTAACATACATATTCCATAATCAACACCAGCCGAACATGCACAGGATCCAAAATCCTCAACCTCCCTGAAAGGTTAAGAAAAACAGAATCTTCAGTGGAAATACTGACCTGAAAGAAGCTCCCAACAGAAGCTGAAGGCACCAAGAAGATTCTCCAGAAAGTGGCTGGCATAGTGGCACAGTGGTTAGCATTGCTGCCTCACAGTGCCAGCGACCCGGGTTCGATTCCGGCTTAAGGTGACTGCGGAGTCTGCACATTCTCCCTGTGTCTGCGTGAGTTTCCTCCAGGTGCTCCAGTTTCCTCTTATACTCCAAAGATTTGAAGGTTAGGTGGATTGGCCATGATAAATTACCCTTTAGTGTCTCAAAGTGTGTAGGTTAGGGGGATTTGCGGGCTCAATACGTAGGGTCACGGGTTAGGGCAGTGGGGTGGGCCCAGGAAAGACGCTCTGTCGGAGAGTCGTGCAGACATGATGGGCTGCTTGGCCTCCTTCTGCACTGTCGGGATTCGATGAAAGCTCCAGAGAAAAGAGCCTGGAAGCTGAGGGCAGAAATTTTACTGTAGCAGAACACTCCATAGAATCTCCCTGGGAAGCCCAGCACACAGAGCCCAGAGCCTGCAATTGTGAACTAAATCTGTTTAACTTCCAGGCTGCAGCTAGTCCTGAGAACCCCTTTCACTAATCTGGAGTCAAAGGCGCAATTCGAATGAAACCCGTCGTTCAACCTGAAACCCGACTCTGAACCTCCGAATTCAAAAAAGGGAAATAAGAATGATTAATTAAATTAGTGGAGCTCTCAGGAGTGCTGCCCAATTCATAAAACAGCAAACCTGTGTGGAATGTGAAAGCCTTGCTCTGCACAATGGTAAATCGCTGATCTCAGTAAGTCGGCAGACAGTGAACAGTTAACCCTTGCAGCCATCGTTAAAGCATTTTCTTCCACAATTACGGCATGGCCGCCATTTTGAGGAACCAGCAAAATCGTCGAATGCAGAAAATCCTTTATGCTGAAGTTTTTTTTTGTTTATTCATTTGTGGGGTATGGGTGTCACTGGCTGGCCAGCATTTATTGCCCATCCCTAGTTGCCTGTGGAGGGCAATTGAGACTCCATTGCTGTGGCTCTGGAGTCACATGTAGGCCAGACCAAGTAAGGACGGCAGATTTCCTTCCCTGAAGGACATTAATGAACCAGATGGGTTTTTCCAACAATGGTTTCATGGTCATCAGTAGATGCTTAATTCCTGATTTTTTTTTTAGTGAACGGTGACGCCATCTTGAAAGCTTGTAAGCTCTTAAAGCTTTTCCCACACTTCAAACATCTTTAAGATGGATCACAATTCCACACTTCCAGCTGCACTTTGATTCACCCAAGGCCTCAAATTGTGGCCTTGGAGCAAAAATATTTTTTAAGTTCCTGAATTGCTGCAGACTTCAGCGAGAAATCTGCAGACCTGCAAGCATAAGATGATCTCATCCTCGACAAGGCAATCTGGATAGTTAGACTGTCAGAGTTATGCGAGCCACACAGAACAATCCTAAGGGGAGAGAAGACAACACGGGACATGAGCCAACCCTCAGTCCAGCTGATCAGACCATAAAAACGCAGGAGGAATTCCTGTCGGAGAAAGCAATTCCTGAACTGCCCCACAGAGCGGCCTTGCCAAGGCTGCGGTGCCAAGTCCCTCACAAAGAGATCAGTGTGCTTCCACTGCAGCAGGAAGGCACACTTTGGCAAACTGTTGTTGCCAAACCCCAGATAAAATGCCCTAATCCCCAAGTGCCCACAGGGCATGGAAGGTACTGCCAGCCATCAGATGCTCTCTTTCCAGGGGCACTTGGTCGTGAATATAACTGTGGTGGAGACGCAGACAATCTGGCCGGATGCCCCCCCCCCCCCCCCCCCCCCCGATCGCCCGCTGCCTGAAGCTGCTTATACTATTTCAGTATAACCAATCAAACTAACAAACAAACTGAGGGACACATCAAGTGGGCAGCCCTTTAAAGGGACACTACATCAAACTAAAACAAATCGCAAACTTTAAACATTAAGCCAAAATGTGATGAACGGAGTTGATAAAACACTCCAATCCCCACGGACACGGAAGGACTGAACGGTTCCAGCAGACACCGCATGCTCCCTCTCCAGGGACACCCAGCTGTAAATATAGCCACGGTAGAGGGACAGACAGTCAGGCCGGATGACCCCCCTCGAACACGTGTCCCAAACCTGGCATCAGTGTGGTATTGAACACGGGTCCGTTAAGACCCAGACATGGGGATAGTTCCGAGTCTGAACCCCTTATTGTATGTTATATATAAATATAAAAGACTTCTTGCAGTGACATATTCTGTAACTAACACTATCCCAACAGGTAGCACTCTCACATCTGAGATAGGAGGTTGAGGTGCAAACATCTCACTCTGCAGACTTGCACACATAATCTAACCCCATATTCCAGTGTAGTATTGATGGAGCATAGTGTTATGGTTCAGGTTGGAAACTCCAAAGTGTTTTATGAAGCCCGCCTGAATCATAAGTTTCGCATCTTGAGTTTGGCTAGGATAAGCATGAGATGTTCCACTTCAGGTGTGATTCAAGTGACCCACTAGGGAGCTCTTATCAAACAAAATTTACTTAAGGCTATGGTTAACATGTATGGTAAAAAAATTAGCAAGAGCTTTTATCAATTACAAACAAGAAACAAATAATCATGATAATGTATAATCCTTAATAAAGATATCTACAATGTTCCAATCAAACTAATCCCATAGACCAAAGACCCTTTTCACAGGTTTAACACAGCACAGATGAATGCTTATGTGATTCTGGACTTGGGACCTTTGGATGAAGTCTGCAGTTCTCTGGATTCATTCTGAACAGTTTGAAGACAAGACAGCTCCCAAAGCCTCAGAGAGACTCTGGTCCAGCCCCCAACAACAGCAGATTTTCACCCTTCAGGAAAACAAGAGACTTTCCAAAGTAAAAATCAGGGACAGCGGGAAAACAATTCTTTTTGGCTAGCTGTCCCTTCGAAAAACCAAAAGCTCAAACCTGACTGGAACGACGGAGGTTGAAGGGCGACCTGATAGAAGTCTACAAGATTATGAGGGGCCTGGACAGAATGGATAGTCAGAAGCTTTTTCCCAGGGCGGCACGGTAGCACAGTGGTTAGCACTGCTGCTTCACAGCTCCAGGGACCTGGGTTCGATTCCCGGCTTGAGCCACTGTCTGTGTGGAGTTTGCACATTCTCCTCGTGTCTGCGTGGGTTTCCTCCGGGTGCTCCGGTTTCCTCCCACAGTCCAAAGATGAGCAGGTTAGGTTGATTGGCCATGCTAAAATTGCCCCTTAGTGTCCTGGGATGCGTAGGTTAGAGGGATTAGTGGGTAAATATGTAGGGATATGGGGGTAGGGCCTGGGTGGGATTGTGGTCGGTGCAGACTCGATGGGCCGAATGGCCTCTTTCTGTGCTGTAGGGTTTCTAAGATTCTAAGATTCTTTCTAAGACGAGGGGGCATAGGTTTAAGGTGTGAAGGGTAAGGTTTAAAGGAGATTTTACACAGAGAGTAATGGGTGCCTGGAACTTGCTGCCGGGGGAGGTAGTGGAAGCAGATACAATATTGACTTTTCAGGGGCATCTGAACAAATATATGAATAGAAAGAAATCATAGAAATCATAGAAACCCTACAGTGCAGAAGGAGGCCATTCGGCCCATCGAGTCTGCACCGACCACAATCCCACCCAGGCCCTACCCCCACATAGTTACCCGCTAATTCCTCTAACCAACACATCTCAGGGGCAATTTTAACCTGGCCAATCAACCTAACCCGCACATCTTTGGACTGTGGGAGGAAACCGGAGCACCCGGAGGAAACCCACGCAAACACGAGGAGAATGTGCAAACTCCACACAGACAGTGACCCGAGCCGGGAATCGAACCCGGGACCCTGGAGCTGTGAAACAGCAGTGCTAACCACTGTGCTACCGTGCCGCCCATAGGATGGGAATAGGATGGGAATAGAGGGGTATGGTCCCTGGAAGGGTAGGGGGTTTTAGTTCAGTTGGGCAGCATGGTCGGTGCAGGCTTGGAGGGCCGAAGGGCCTGTTCCTGTGCTGTAATTTTCTTTGTTCTTTGTTCAAACTCAAACTGAAAGTGAATCCCTGAGCTGCAGTTTTTTCTCCTCTCGACCATGACATCACCTAAGGCTGCGAGCATGAATTATTAAAAAAACTCTTAAAGGTACACTAACATCACAATAGCACTATCTGAAGTCTTGACCTTCAACTGAAATATTAAACCACTTTCCCCCACATATCCTCAGGGTAGGATTCCACACCCCCTCCCCTCACGGCGGCTCCCATTTGGCTGCTGGCAGGATCTTCTGTTCCTGCTGAAGCCTACAGTGCTTGGTCGGTTCATCCCCCCCTGCCACAGGCATCATCTTTGATAGGACAGGCAGATGCTGCCGGTGGAATGGGTCAGAAAATCCCACCCTATGTGTTCAAAGGACAGCCGCCAGTCTCTCACTGGCCAGCTATCTTATTTCTGTTCGTCGGATCCTGCTGTGCTTGAGTTTATGTAGCACCTTTCAAGGCCACAGGACACCCCAGCCTCCTCAGACCCAGTTTCAAAGTGGAGTTGCTTACACAGTGCAGTTTTTGCTGTTGTGACTCAGACCCTTCACAATAAGGAAAGCTGACAAGCCCGAAAGCACAGAGCTGGCACTCTGAAAGCAGTTAATAAATGTGAGTGAGATTATTGTGAGATTTATTTTTCCTCTGTTTGTTTAATGTTAGTTTAAAACCTTAGAAGTTGTGCTAACCATGTTAAGCTGCTCCATGTTTTGAGGCTGGGATACGAAATAAAAATAGTTTATATCCCAGATTTACAAGTTGTGAAACTTCTTACATTTTGAATAGTACAAGGGACTGCGAGGGTGCCAAAAATACCCTCGCTGTTATTGGTCAATTAGTGATGAAAACAGTGATTGGAGCCAAGTTTATTAAATGCAGTGTGAGCAGAGGACAGAAAGGGCTCTTGGGAATCGTGTGCACTGATAGATTCCGAGCTGCAGGGTGATGAGGAGGCACGTTCCAGGTTTCAATGTTAAGGAAAGTTCACTTCTCCGAGCTTAAAATAGACTTGAGGTCAGGCAGTAACTGGTATCAATCCTTTCCATTAAGGCGACCTCGTATCATCATTTACTGATTAGATACAGCAAAGTAGGCAACATGAAAAAGGCAGCTAAAGGAAAGCGAACCTGACAGATGATACCAGGAGGGCCGTGAAGAAAATAGAATTCTAATACCTGAGGCAGTCTGAGTGACAATGAATCTATTTCAGGTTTGATTGTTTATTTTAGAAAAGTTTACTCTGATGTGTAAAAGGAAGTTACTAATCTGCCCAAACCCAAACCATAGAACCGTAGAATCACAGAATCCCTACCGAGCAGAAGGAGGCCATTCGGCCCATTGAGTCTGCACCAACTCTTCAACAGAGCATCTTACCTAGGCTGAGCCTCTGCCCTATCCCTGTAAACCCACATATTTACCTCAATAACCCCCTAACCTACACATCTTGAGACACTAAGGGGCAATTAACATGACCAATCTACCTAACCCGCACATCTTTGGATTGTGAGAGGAAACTGAAATGCCTGGAGGAAACCCACGCAGACACGGGGAGAATGTGCAAACTCCACACAGTCACACAAGCCCGGAATCAAACTGGGATCCCTGTGAGGCAGCAGCGCTAACCACCGTGCCACCTTACAACCCATATTGTTGAAGATATGCTTTGGCAATCTGTTTTGTACCAATTTAATTAATAATGGTCATTTCATAGAATCATGGAATCCCTGCAGTGCAGAAGGAATTTGTATAGCTTATCCTTTTAGATAGAGTGAGAGGATACCTATGAGGACAGGAATGAGAGAGAACTGGAGCTCGTGTTCCCTTTCTGTCTGCAGTCGGTATGTTTTTGAAAAGGACGATCTGAATGTGTGGTCAGTTTGAACAATGAGCAGCAAGTCTTTTGTGTGTTTAAATAAAGAGGATGGTTTATTCACACATTCATCCCGAAAATCTAGCACTACATTACTCACTCGCCCCACACACACACGCACACACATACAACACATACACACACAACACGCACAAAACACACACACATACAACACACAACACAACACACACAACACATACACACAAAACACATACACACACACACAAAACACACACACATACGTACACACAAGACACACAACACAAAACACCATACACACACACACAACACGGACACACACATATACATGTGCATGCACACAGACACACTGAAATACACACATAGAAATCATAGAAACCCTACAGTACAGAATTCGGCCATTCGGCCCATCGAGTCTGCACCGACCACAATCCCACCCAGGCCCTACCCCCATATCCCTACATATTTTACCCACTAATCCCTCTAATCTACGCATCCCAGGACATTAAGGGGCAATTTTTTAGCATGGCCAATCAACCTAACCCGCACATCTTTGGACTGTGGGAGGAAACCGGAGCACCCGGAGGAAACCCACGCAGACACGAGGAGAATGTGCAAACTCCACACGCACTTGAGGAAATTACATTAAAGACGACAGTGTACTTCTACAAGTAGAGAATTAGTTTATATTAGTAAGTCATGTGATTGGCTCATCTTGGTACAGGCCTAGTGAAAACAAGCTTCTTGTCCACTCCTGGGCTGTAGTTCGGTGAATTCATACCAAATTTGTATATCAATGTCAGTTCCGAAATTCAACCTTCCTTGAACGGCTGCTTCTGGTGTGTTCTCTCTGAACATTCTACCATGTGACTCGATACATCAAACTATGGGAGGTGCTATTTTCCCATCACATGGTAATTCTTGCTCTGCTGAGCACCATAAAATTATGATGGCGTGCAGGAATTTACAACATCATACAACATCCCCCTTTCTTCTTAAAAGAAAACTTTCCTCCCTTCCAACAGAGCATAACTATTTCTAATACAATCTTTATTTGCTATCCCTTCTCCCGTGACCTCAACTCTCTGACTTTACATATGAGACGGTTTTGAGGCTTGACTTTTGTTCCACATCTTGGTCTGTCACGTTTGGAGGAATGAGAGTATTTCTGTGTGTTTCTGCTCCGTGACTATCTCCACTTGATTCACTTTTCATGCTTCCAGGGAATCAGAAGGACCTTGGGGTCCAGGTCCATAGGACTCTGAAATCGGCCCCGCAGGTGGAGGAGGTGGTTAAGAAGGCATATGGTGTGCTGGCCTTTATCAATCGAGGGATTGAGTTTAGGAGTCCGGGGATAATGATGCAGCTATATAAGACCCTCGTCGGACCCCACTTGGAGTACTGTGCTCAGTTCTGGTTGCCTCATTACAGGAAGGATGTGGAAAAGTTTGAAAGGGTGCAAAGGAGATTTACAAGGATGTTGCCTGGATTGAGTGGCATGCCTTATGAGGATAGGCTGAGGGAGCTCGGTCTTTTCTCCTTGGAGAGACGTAGGATGAGAGGAGACCTAATAGAGGTATATAAGATGTTGAGAGGCATAGATCAGGTGGACTCTCAGAGGCTTTTTCCCAGGGTGGAAATGGCTGCTACGAGAGGACACAGATTTAAGTTGCTGGGGGGTGGGTACAGGGGAAATGTTAGGGGGAAGTTTTTCACACAGAGGGTGGTGGGCGAGTGGAATCGGCTGCCGTCAGTGGTGGTGGAGGCAAACTCAATAGGGTCTTTTAAGAGACTCCTGGATGAGTACATGGGACTTAATAGGATGGAGGGTTATAGGTAGGCCTTGATGCGCGATTAAATCACTCGGGAGGCTAGATCGTATCCGGGAAATAAAGGCTTTTATTAGTAACAAGAATGGAGCACACTATATACAATACAATCCCAGACTAAAGGGTCACCAGGCAGTGCAGTGACCTTTATACTCCTCCAGGTAGGCGGAGCCAACTGGAGTGTACCACAGAACAATATCAACAGGTAGAACACCCCAACCCTAACCCCAACAGTGACAACAGTAACATACGTACAAATACCCATAGTGCTGACCATCTACGGTTCAGTACCCATAGTGGTAACCATCTATGGTTCACCACAGGCCTAAAAGTCGGGATATGTTCGGCACAACTTGTGGGGCCGAAGGGCATGTTTTGTGCTGTAGTTTTCTATGTTTCTATGTTTCAATGTTTCCTCAAGTTGCATTTCTCTTTATTAACAACTTGTCTGTTTTATTCGGACACAACAAATAATGCTAAAGGGGATTGACAGGGAAGACCTAGAGTGGATGCTTCCCCTTGTTGTACATTGTGGAATGAGAGGTCATAGTTTCAGGCGAAGGGACAGCAGATTTGAAAGAGAAATGAGAAGGAGTTACTTCACTCAAAGAGTGCTGAATCTGTGGAATTCTCTGCCCCAGAGTACAGTGGATGCTGGAACACCAACACATCTTAGGAAGAGACAGATAGGTTTTTAATGAGTAGCGGGATGAAGGGTTATGGGGAGTGGGCAGGAAGGTAGAGATGAGCCCGAGATGAGATCATCCATGATCGTATTAAATGGCGGAGATAACTCGAGGGGCTGAATGGCCTGCTCCTGCTCCTTTTATGTTTTGTCATCAGATGAGGTGTTAAACTGACTTCCTACCTCCCATCTCAGATGTACGCACATGTTGAAGAAGGTCAGGGGAGTTATCCCTAGTGTGCAACCAATACCTATCCTGCAATTAACATCATGAGAAACAGATAATCTGGTCCCAGTTACTACGTTGCTGGATGTGGGATCCTGCTGTGCACACATTAGTTGCTGTGCTTCCTACATTAAAACTGTGACTACACCTCAAAAGTATCTCATTGGCTGTTGCAAAAGACACTAAATGAATACATGCCTCTCTTAATTCTTTATGCCAGTAAATAATGTGCAGGTTAGGTGGATTGGCCGTGCTAAATTGCCCCTTAGTGTTCCAAGATGTGTAGGTTAGATGGATTAGCCACGGTAAATGTGTGGGGTTACGAGGACAGGGCAGGGGAGAGAGCCTGGGTAAGATACTCTGTAACAGAGTTGGTGCAGACTGGATGGGCTGAATGGCCTCTCTGCATTGTCAGGATTCTATGACTCTATTCCATGATAAATGGAGGACAGGAAAAGTGACAGCTGGATCATCAATTCTGCCTCATGCCTATGATGCCTGAAGCATTATTAATAGACATTTCCTGCCCCCTGCCCACACCCCACACTTATCACACCCAACTCTTTAATCCTATCGGAGTTACTAAAAGTTATTAAGCTGGGAACCATTCTCAGAGCTCTCCTGTGAACCTTTTCAATTATTCTGGGGACCAAAATTACTCCAGCTGCAGTTTAACTAATGACCTGTACAATTGCAGAACAAAGCCTCTTGACTTGTACTGAATGATTCTACTGGGAGGAACAAAGACCCTGTTTTCTGGACCTAAAGCTTCTCTATTTGAATCTTCAGTGATCTATGCACAATAACAACTCGTTCACCCTCTTTCTGTGCCTCCTGTATTATTCTAAACTACCTGAATTAAAGTTACATTTCTCTCAGTTAAGTGCCATTTTCAATTATTCGGTCCGTTCCCCCCAGTTTGTCCAAATCTCTGATTGTACAGCTTCCCTATCTTAATGCTTGGATAGTTTTATATGTCCTCTGCTGTCAACACCGTTGTACCAATCATTCGTTAAAAAAAGAAGTGAAGAAGAACAGGTTTAGGACTGACCTCTGAGGCACTGCCGGTAACCTTACAACAGACCAATTCACAGCCGCTAACTCCTTTCTTGGCAGAGAGATAGAAACATAGAAAAACTACAGCACAAACAGGCCCTTCAGCCCACAGGTTGTGCCGAACACATCCCTACCTTCTAGACCTACCTATAACCCTCCATCCTATTAAGTCCCATGTACTCATCCAGGAGTCTCTTAAAAGACCCTATTGAGTTTGCCTCCACCACCATTGACGGCAGCCGATTCCACTCGCCCACCACCCTCTGTGTGAAAAACGTCCCCCTAACATTTCCCCTGTACCTACCCCCCAGCACCTTAAACCTGTGTCCTCTCGTAGCAGCCATTTCCACCCTGGGAAAAAGCCTCTGAGAGTCCACCCGATCTATGCCTCTCAACATCTTATATACCTCTATTAGGTCTCCTCTCATCCTTTGTCTCTCCAAGGAGAAAAGACCGAGCTTCTTCAGCCTATCCTCATAAGGCATGCCACTCAATCCAGGCATCATCCTTATAAATCTCCTCTGCACCCTTTCAATCTTTTCCACATCCTTCCTATAGTGAGGCGACCAGAGCTGAGCACAGTACTCCAAGTGGGGTCTGACGAGGGAACAAAGTCCGAACTCGGCTTATCAAATTCACACGGAACCACGAGCTTCGACTTGTGTGAGGTAATCTGTTCTGAGATACCTTACTAAAGATTTTCTGGAAAGCCCATTGGGTTCCCCTGACCCACTAACCTAATCGCTTCTTTAAAAGTCTGATTGAAGTGTGTAAACACAGTAAGAAGTTTAACAACACCAGGTTAAAGTCCAACAGGTTTATTTGGTAGCAAAAGCCACACAAGCTTTCGAGGCTCTGAGCCCCTTCTTCAGGTGAGTGGGAATTCTGTTCACAAACAGAACTTATAAGACACAGACTCAATTTACATGAATAATGGTTGGAATGCGAATACTTACAACTAATCCAGTCTTTAAGAAACAAAACAATGGGAGTGGAGAGAGCATCAAGACAGGCTAAAAAGATGTGTATTGTCTCCAGACAAGACAGCCAGTGAAACTCTGCAGGTCCACGCAACTGTGGGAGTTACAAATAGTGTGACATAAATTCTGATTCTGAATCAGAATTTATGTCACACTATTTGTAACTCCCACAGTTGCGTGGACCTGCAGAGTTTCACTGGCTGTCTTGTCTGGAGACAATACACATCTTTTTAGCCTGTCTTGATGCTCTCTCCACTCCCATTGTTTTGTTTCTTAAAGACTGGATTAGTTGTAAGTATTCGCATTCCAACCATTATTCATGTAAATTGAGTCTGTGTCTTATAAGTTCTGTTTGTGAACAGAATTCCCACTCACCTGAAGAAGGGGCTCAGAGCCTCGAAAGCTTGTGTGGCTTTTGCTACCAAATAAACCTGTTGGACTTTAACCTGGTGTTGTTAAACTTCTTACTGTGTTTACCCCAGTCCAACGCCGGCATCTCCACATCATGAAGTGTGTAAGACATGGCCTCCTCTGGACTGAAGGGTGGGATGGTGGGATCTGGGAAAATGGTGGCGAACCACATCCATGTTGATTTCAGTCAGTTCCGGACTCCCTGGAAGTTTCAATTTGCAATCTCAGTTTCAGTCTTAGTTACCTCTGAAACTGCAAGGCCCAGTTTCCCTTCCCAATTAGTGCCCATCTCACATTGTGAAAGCATGAATTCCATCAGATTGTGAAACCTCCTCTGGATCATAAATGTCTCTGCACTTCTCTAAAAGTAATTGACTGTAAAGTAATTTGGGACATTGTGAAAGGTGCTATATAAATGCAATTTGGCCATTCACACCTTCTATTCTCTCTATGGGCTGCCATTAGCAGCCTTTCCCCTTGTTTTTGTGGCTATGACTCATCTTTCATTCCCTCATCCTACAGTATAAATATCTCCCACTTCCTATTCCTTTTAGCTTTGGCAAAGGGTCATCTGGACTCCAAACATCAACTCTTTTCTCTCCTTACAGAGGCTGCCAGACCTGCTGAGATTTTCCAGCATTTTTTCTTTTGGTATATAAATGCAGTCCTTCCCTTCCATTTAACACATCTGTAATATTAAAAATCTGAAAGATGTGCTGGTTAGGGTGCATTGACCATGCTAAATTCTCCCTCAGTGTACCCGAACAGGCGCCAGAGTGTGGCAACTTGGGGATTTTCACAGTTACTTCATTGCAGTGTTAACGTAAGCTTACTTGTGACATTAATAAATAAAATTAAACTTAAGTTCCAAAGTACTTGTGATCTAAATATTTGTAACTCTTTAATATGTATGTAATACCATTGAGTCAAACATTCTATCAAATCATTTCAGTATTAATTGAACTGATCTCAAATGGCCATATCTGAAATTATGGGAGACCAAGGAACTTAAATTAATAACCAGATATGTCATCATAAAAAATATGCCATTTAGGAAATGTCAGACAAACTTACAGGCACGTTCGGGACATTAAAAAATACATAATTATGGTCCATCTTCTATTCTGCTTGGTTGCTTTCTCATTGGAACAGATTATTCCGCAGAAGTCACTCCAAACCAGCCAGAGCTGAGACTTTGGCTTTGGGTCTGAGAATCCATAATGAATTTATAGAAACATAGAAGATAGGAGCAGGAGGAGGCCATTCGGCCCTTCGAGCCTGCTCCGCCATTCATCACAATCATGGCTGATCATCCAACTCAATAGCCTAATCCTGCTTTCTCCCCATAACCTTTGATAGAAGGTCAAGGTTCTATAGCGCCTCATGTGCCAATGTGCTTCATGGCCAATGATGTACCTTTGAATTGTACTCACTGTCATTGGCTGGAATTCTCTGGTCTCGTACGCGTCACACTACCGCTACCAGCGAGAATGGAAGATTTGGCGCTCCATTCACTGCAGCGGGACTGGAGAATCCCAATTGCGGGCGAGGTTGGAGAATTCCGGGCATAATGCAGCAAATTTTACAGGCAATGTGAATTCGGCAAGGATCGGCTCACAGCAATGGGACAATGAGCAAACAACCTGTTTTACTAATGTTGATTGGCCAGAACAATGCAGAGAACTTTGTGGGTGGCATGTGGTACAGTGGTTAGCACTGCTGCCTCACAGCGCCAGGGACCCGGGTTCGATGCCCAGCTTGGGTCACTGTCTATGCAGAGTCTGCACGTTCTCCCCATGTTTGCATGGGTTTCCTTCGGGTGCTCTGGTTTCCTCCTACACTCCAAAGAAGAAAGGGTTAGGTGGATTGGCCATAATAAATTGCCCCTTAGTGTCAGAGGGACTAGCTAGGGTAAATGCATGGGGTTATGGGGATAGGGACTGGGTGTGATTGTGGTTGGTGCAGACTCACTGGGCCAAATAGCCTCCTTCTGCACTGTAGGATTCTATGATTCTATGAACTCTCCTATGCTTCAACATAGCACCATAGGATCTTCCATAGGATCTTTAGGGGCGGCACGATGGCACAGTGGTTAGCACTGCTGTATCACAGCTCCAGGCACCTGGGTTCAATTCCCAGCTTGGGACACTGTCTGTGTGGAGTTTGGACATTCTCCCCATGTCTGCGTGGGTTTCCTCCAGGTGCTCCGGTTTCCTCCCACAGTCCTAAAATGTGCAGATTAGGTGCATTGGCCATGCTAAATTGCCCCTTTGTGCTCAGGGATGCGTAGGTTAGAGGGAATAATGGGGTAAATATGTGGGGTTACGGGGATAGGGCCTGGGTGGGATTGTTGTCGGGTGCAGGCTCAATGGGCCAAATGGCCTCCTTCTGCACTGTCGGGATTCTATGATTCTTCATTAGGGTTTCACAGTGAATGAAGTATTATAATAATAAGATGTAATAATAAGTATAATACACCCTTGACTACCTTAATGTTGAGTGCTGAGGCCATGCCCACCTCATGAATCTATGTTAATCAGGGTCCACTGATGTATATGGGATCCCTGAGCCATTTCTGCAGCCGATAGTGAGGGTAATGCTTCCTTGGACTCTCCACTCAGTAGCAATTGCTGCACAGCCAAGACCCTTGTCCAATGTAAGTACTTTTGTGAAGCTAGGAAAATGGGTGCTCCTTTAGGACCCCTTAAAATAGTTTGGAGCACTGGTTTCCCACCCTAACACCCTCCCCACCCCCACCACCCCCCACCCCTCCCCCCACCAGGTTTCAACTTCTTGCATTCCCAAAACTCTCCTGAACCCCAGCCACTGCTTCCTACCTCCCACCCCCAATGGAAGACCTTAGCTACCATGTCAGCCAGCCATTTTGCACTGAGGTGTGGTGTCTCTGGATAACTGTTTGAGACGCACACCTCGCTAGCTCCACATAAATAAGTCTCCACTGTTCAAACAAAGCAAACCTCCCTCTACACCTTCCGGTGGATCAACTCATGGATCCCAGTCACCAACCAGCCAGGGGTTAAAATTGTCCTCCAGTGTTTGAGCTCGAAGCACATTGGCAGATCCTCTGGGTGGTGGGCAGTGGCATTGCAATGGCAGTCCAACAGTGCCAACCTTTTCCAATCATATCCACGGCCCTTCATGAGAGTAATATCCACACCTGTCACAACAACCAACAAATTGAATATTTAATACAAAATTGTGCTCTAGTAAAACCCATATGTGTAACACACGGCTCACTGATCTTGGGGAGCTTGCCAGACTTGGAGAGACCTGGGAGAATTTGCACATTATTGTGTTTACAATAATTCACAACAACTGCAATTGCAATTAGCCTTTCCACAAAAAGACCACTTTTCAATTCTCACTGAGTTTCCACAAGTGTGGCGAATGTTTGATTGTTGAAGTATGCAGTAAGACTCTCAGCTAAACACTGCTCGACATTCTGACAGACATCCTCATTGCTAAACACTCAACAACCAGTTGGTTTTATTTTTGCATTTGGAGTTGCCAATCTATATGTCAAACAAAATTTAACTTTGGGAAATCTGTATAACTATCCTTCACCTGCTTGATCTTATGCCAATAAACTGTGATTAAAAGTTACCACAGTGAAATCAGACTTGACTATTCTAATGCTGGCCTCTCGCCTTCCACCCTCTGCAAAATGTCATTAATCTGCCTGTATCCCAATTCATACCAAGCACTATTCACCCATTGCTCACTGGCCGATTCCAGCTCCTTGCTGTTTAAGCCCCTCCATGGCCCTCATTGTGAGAGGTTTCGAGTACAGGAGCAGGGATGTGTTGTTGCAATTATACAGGGCCTTGGTGAGGCCACACCTAGAGTATTGTGTGCAGTTTTGTTCTCCTTTTCTGAGGAAGGATGTTCTTGCTCTCAAGGGAGTGCAGCGGAGGTTTACCAGGCTGATTCCTGGGATGGTGGGACTAATGTATGAGGTGAGATTGACTAGGGTAAGGATTGTTTTTGCTGGAGTTCAGACGAATGACGGCGGGGGGGGGGGGGGGGGGGGGGGTGGGGGATCTCATAGAGACTTATAAAATTCTGACAGGACTAGACAGGGTAGATGCAGGGAGGATGTTCCCGATGGTGAGGGAGCCCAGAACCAGGGGTCACAATCTGAGGATTCAGGGTAGATCGTTTAGGATGGAGGTGAAGAGACATTTCTTCACCTAAACAGTGGTGAGCCTGTGGAATTCATTACCACAGGAAGTAGTTGATGCCAAAACATTGAATGTATTCAAAAGGCGGCTGGATATAGCACTTGGGGCAAATGGGATCAAAGGTTATGGAGAGAAAGCAGGATTAGGCTATTGAGTTGGATGATCAGCCATGATCGTGATGAATGGCAGAGCAGGCTCGAAGGGCCAAATGGCCTCCTCCTGCTCCTATCTTCTATGTTTCTATGTTTCTATATCTCTCCCTATCAGTGTCATCTCCTCCAGCCTGCAACCCTCTCAGATAGTGACGGACACCCTAGACTTGTGAGCGGGCCCCATGAGTTGCACTCCTTCATCACCACCTGGAGTTTCCCCTCCAAGTCACTCACCATCCTGACTTGGAGACATATTGGCCATCCCTTCAGTGTCGCTGGGTCAAAATCCTTGAACTCCCTCACGAACAGCATTGTGGGGTGTACCGACACCACTGGAACTGCAGCAGTTCAAGAAGGCAGCTCACCACCACCTTCTCAAGGGCAATTAGGGATGGGCAATAAGTGCTGTCCTAGCCAGCGACTCTCACACCCCATTATTGACTAAAAAGAAAATCTCAATGAGCTGCAAGTCTGAAATCCCACATGTTAACTAACTGTGACCCTTGAACAAGATTAAATACATTTATTATACAATGGACATTTCGTAACAAGTCATAGAAAATGCTGAAACATATATTAGTAGAACTGTCACCAACTTCAAGTGGTTAAAAACAAAATAAATATTGGACACAGAGGGAGAGCACAGGTCTCACAGGTCAAATGTTCTTCACTTGCCCTTGCTTAATGTGTGCGTCTCTTCAATCATACCAGCCGGGTAAAAACAACATGGATGGAAACCAGTAGAATGTGGCAACACCGCGCGTGGTTGATGGTCGATAAAATAACTTGTGGGCCGCACTCAGAATCCTGATGGACCACAGGTGGTGAACACTGATCTAAGAATTGCATTTTCCTCCAGTTCTCGCCTCACGTATATCCCTAATTTTTCAGCTGCTCTGGAATTCCCTCCCTAAACCTCCCGCCCGCTTCCATCTCCTTGAAGACCTGCGCTAAGGTCTGTGCAGTGTCTTGGTGTCAAATTTTGCAACTGGGAAGCACCTTGGGATGTTATACTGCATTAAAGGCGCTATATAAATGCAAGTTCTATTCAATTGAGACCAGACACAAGTAATAAGTCTTGGGCAGCAGTGAACAGCAACTCGACAGCTTAGTAAACCGTGGGCTGCAACTTCAGGCAAAAGAATTCTGTGATGAAATACACCACTCAGTTTTCTCCTTTCAAGTCAATCATTAATCCTCAAAATATTTTTGTGCCACATGGGGAAAGCTGTTTCTCATTAAAGCCTCCTCAGTATTTCGAGCTTTTACTCCGGATTATTCAGAGAGAAATAATGACATAATTCAGTTATTTTTCTCCCTGCGTTAATTGAGCAATGGGTTTGAATCTCTGCTGTGGTTTGTTTTCTCACTCAGACAATCAGCATCATCAGACAATCAGCATCATTTTAAAATCTATATTTATTTAAATTTTGCTTCAGAAGAATTATTTCTTGACGTATTTAAGAGTGATGTGGAGATGCCGGCGTTGGACTGGGTGGGCAGAGTAAGAAGTCTCACAACACCAGGTCAAAGTTCAACAGGTTTATTTGGAATCACGAGCTTTTGGAGCACTGCTCCTTCATCAGGTGTGGATGGATTGTTTCTTTGGAAGGAACTCTTCAAATGTGGACGATAAACATATAACAGAACTTACTCCAATTTATAAATCAAAGGAACGGTTTAATAAAGAAATTTGACATGTCAGCTACGACTCTCACCAACTTTTACAGATGCACCATAGAAAATATTCTTTCTGGTTGTATCACAGCTTGGTATGGCTCCTGCTCTGCCCAAAACCGCAAAGAACTACAAAAGGTCGTGAATGTAGCCCAATCCATCACACAAACCAGCCTCCCATCCATTGACACTGTCTACACTTCCTGTTGCCTTGGCAAAGCAGCCAGCATAATTAAGGACCCCACGCACCTCAGACATTCTCTCTTCTACCTTCTTCCGTCGGGAAAAAGATACAAAAGTCTGAGGTCACGTACCAACCGACTCAAGAACAGATTTGGGGGCGTGTGGTGAACGGACTTACCTTGCATTAAGTTGATCTTTCTCTACACCCTAGCTATGACTGTAACATTACATTCTGCACGCTCTCGTTTCCTTCTCTATGAACAGTATGTTTTGTCTGTATTGCGCGCAAGAAACAATACTTTTCACTGTATGTTAATACATGTGACAATAATAAATCAAAATCAAATCAAAAATCAAAATGAAACATCATTACTCCAAACTTGGGGCCCTGCCCTGGGCCAATCCAAGCTCCCCACAATTCCCAACAGGTTCTTATTTATAGTGAATCAGCTGTTCAGCTAACCATCACATCACTCTGTAATTGGTTCCATGGTTTACTGGGTCAGCTGACTCTTACAGCTTGTTACCATTGGTCACATTACATCCGATACAAAGTTGTCACCGGTCACATTCTAATAAGGACCATCGCTCCGAAAGCTGGTGATTCCAAATAAACCTGTTGGACTTTAACCTGGTGTTGTGAGACTTCTTATTATATTTAAGAGTGGTAATGTTACATTTCTCTTTTCTTCCACATAAATGGACCAATCATACACAAGGAACGGAGAAACAATAATGTTTTTTTTAAAGATAAGGCTATATACAGACTGGGTGGAAGTTTCTGACAATGTCAGGCGCTGACAGAAACTCGTTGAGTCGCTCCCCAACTGTACAGCTGAATTTTTAATCCAGATTTGGAACTGGTCTGAAAAAAAAAACTGGTTTACACTATCACTGAGGTGGGCCAGAGCCTGAGAGAGCTGGCAAGGCTCTATCAGGCTCACATGAATCGGGGCACCATCTTTAAAAGATGGCGCCCTGATGCGCGTTATCACACACGAGGCTTGGGATGCTCAGGAAATAAAGGCTTTTATTTGCTGTAACAACGAAGCTACTAATTATATACACGATCCCAGACTGAGGGGTCCCGGACAGAGCAGTGACCTTTATACCTCTCCCAGGAGGCGGAGCCCGACTGGGATGTACCACAATAACTATAATACAAGGTGTAACAGCCCAACCCTAACCCCAACAGCAACAAGTAGAACAACCCATCCCTAACCCCAACAGCAACATATATACATACTTGTAGTACTGGCCAGACCCTGGCTCAGTACTATCTAGTGGGAACCAACGATGGTTCACCACACGCCCCCAATGAGCACAGAATGAAATCCCTCCCAATCCTGCTACATGGACATGACGGACACCCCAACAAGCACTGGGACTTTCCCCACCCCCAAACAAACGGAACGGGAACTTTGCCCCCGATGGGGCTTCCCAGTGGGTCCCTCCCTGGCACTGCCCCCTGACAGAATGGTGTCATAAGCCACGGTCTCAATGGGTACCCCTTATCACCCAGTCACTCCCCAACTGCATTCTGTAATCCTGGTAATGCTGTCATGGCCCGGTGTAATATTGAGTTTGCAAGGATGAACGGGTCCTGGAGATTTCCCCGGCTGAATACACTTACACTGAGCATGTTCATTTGTGCATCACACACCATCATAACATCTTACCGATTACTAGGGGAGGCAGTGGTGTAGTGGTATTGCCAGTGGGTGAGTGATCCAGAGACCCAGAGTAATGCTCTGGGCACCCGGGCTTGAATCCCATCACGGCAGACGGTGAAATTTGAATTCAGTAAAAATCTGGAATTAAAAGTCGAAGGATGGCCACAAAACCATTGTTGATTGTGGTACAAACTCATCTGGTTCACTAATGTCCTTCAGGGAAGGAAATCTGCCATCCTTACCTGGTCTGGCCTACACATGACTCCAGAGCCACAGCAATGTGGTTGACTCATAAACGCCCTCAAGGATGGGCAATAAATGCTGGTCCAGCCAGCGACACCCACATCCCCTGAATGGTTAAAAAAAAACATTTGGGAAACCAACAATTCCGTGGAATGCGATGGATCTCTCCTTCATCATCACAAAATAAATACTAAACTCAGATAAATCTCATTAGTTACCCAGTGAATGCAGGTCCTTGTTGCATTCTGTGAAATGTGACATATACCATGTTCAAATGGCCCAAACACAAAACTATTCAGCGTTGCTGTGAGTTTCGTCTCCACGGTTGAGGCAGTGCGGCAGTTAGAGATTGGTATCAGGACTTCCTTCAATATTTCACAAAGGCGTCCCACCGCTTCCTTGCTGACACACATCTACGGGGCGGCATGGTGACACAATGACTGGATGGGCTGAATAGCCTCCTTCTGCACTGCAGGGATTCTATGGATTCTGTGACTCCACGTCTTAGCCAAAATCACGCTGGAGTTCCGCATTCAGAAATTCCACCTGCTTATCCAGCAACCACCGTTTTCACCAGGGGAAGGAAAGTATTTCACACACCTACAGTTTATGGAGACAGCAGAATATTTAGCAGAGAAACTGCCTTCACTTAGAAACCATTTTCATTACTGGTGTTTCCAAAGAAAAGACACCAAGGCATTTCTAAATTGGAGGAACAGACCTAAACATGCCAAGTCCTTGGGAGAGGTAAGATACCCCTTTGGGAATTTACCATGGCTTAGCCCATACATTTACCGTGGAACATGGGAGGAAACTGGAGCACCCGGAGCAAACCCACGCAGGCACGGGGAGAATGTGCAAACTCCACACAGCACTGCTGCCTCACAGCGCCAGGGACCCCGGGTTCAATTCCAGCCTCGGGTCACTGTCTGTGTGGAGTCTGCACGTTCTCCCCGTGTCTGCGTGGGTTTCCTCCGGGCTCTCCGGTTTCCTCCCACACTCCAACGATGTGTGGGTTAGGTTGATTGGCCATGCTAAATTGACCCTTAGTGTCAGGGGGATTAGCAGGGTAAATACATGGGGTTACGAAGGTAGGGTCTGGGTGGGATTGTTATCGGTGCAGGCTCAATGGGCAGAATGGTCTGCTTCTGTACCGTAGGGATTTATGGTCTCCTCATAGAATCATAGAATAAAATCATAGATTCTGGGTTCTCTAACATCATTTCATTTGATGTCCTTTGCATGTACACTCTCATGGGCAGGATAATTGATTTGCTACCTCGCCAGATGGACATGTAGCCTGACTCATGATTCCTGCACCTATGTCGAAGCCTCGAAGGAACTTCAGTTATTGTAAGAAGCCAACAGTAAAAGTGTGATGTTTAAGCGGTGCTGGGACATGACTCAGATTTTTAATCTGCACTGGATTCTGCAATACCTATCAGAGAGATAGTTCACATTAGCTTACAGGAGGCTTGCATACATCAACTAAGGCATTAAACTTTCCTAAATCACTTAAAGTAGCCAGGCAGCATAATCCTCACAGTAATATATCAGAATCACAGGCTTGTGAGGATCAACATTATAAGAGGGAGACTCTTAAACAACACAGTTTAAAACACATTGCCAAATCCAAATGTACTTTAGCTGAGGACATAGACTGCAAACCCACTTTATGTATTAAAGTACTTTTTAATGGAATTAACAGCTTCATGGCACATGAGTGGCATGGTGGCACAGTGGTTAGCATTGCTGCCACACAGTGCCAGGGACCCGGGTTCGATTCCTAGTTTGGGTCACTGTCTGTGTGGAGTTTGCACATTCTCCCCGTGTCTGCGTGGGTTTCCTCCGGGTGCTCAGGTTTCCTCCCACCCGACAAAGATGTGCGGGTTAGGTTGATTGGCCATGCTAAAATTGACCCTTAGTGTTAGGGGGACTAGCTAGGATAAATGCATGGGGTTACAAGGATAGGGCCTGGGTGGGATTGTGGTCAGTGCAGGCTCGATGGGCCGAATGGCCTCTTTCTGCACTGTAGGATTCTATCATTCATTCTATGTAAAGCTAAATAAAAGGGGCAATATTCAATCCACATTTGGCACCCATGCGAATGCCGGCGGGGCCTCAAGATCCGGAAGTCGCAGATCTCGCTGGTGAGAATTCGATTATGGATCTTCCGCACCCCTTGCCAGCAATGTCATCAGGTCCACGCCCACAATGGATGTGAACCTGCTTTATTTTAATTTGAATATATTTAAATATCATTAACTCAGCGGCATGGTGGCACAGTGGTTAGCACTGCTGGCTCCCAGCGCCAGGGACCGGGGTTCAATTCCAGGCTTGGGTCAATGTCTGTGTGGAGTTTGCACATTCTCCCCGTCTCTGCGTGGGTTTCCTCCGGGTGCTCCGGTTTCTTCCCATGTTCCACGGTAAATGTATGGGCCAAGCCATGGTAAATTCCCAAAGGGGTACCTTACCTCTCCCAAGAACTTGGCATGTTTAGGTCTGTTCCTCCAAGTTAGAAATGCCTCGGTGCCTTTTCTTTTGGAAACACCAGTAATGAAAATGGTTTCTAAGTGAAGGCAGTTTCTCTTCTAAATTCTGTTGTCTCCATAAACCGTAGGTGTGTGAAATACTTTCCTTTCCCTGGTGAAAACAGTGGTTGCTGGATAAGCAGGCGGAATTTCTGAATACGGAACTCCAGCGTGATTTTGGCTAAGACGTGGAGTCACAGAATCCATAGAATCCCTGCAGTGCAGAAGGAGGCTATTCAGCCCATCCAGTCTGCACCAACTCCCTGATGGAGTATATCACCCAGGTCCTATCCCTGTAACAACACATATTCACCCTGCTAATCCCCCTAACATACACTGCTCCGGTTTCCTCCCACATTCCAAAGATGTGCAGGTTAGGTGGATTGGCCATGCTAAATTGCCCCTTAATGTCAGGGGGATTAGCCTGGGTAAATGCGTGGGGTTATGGGAATGGGTGGGATTGTTGTCAGTGCAGGCTCGATGGGCCGAATGGCCTCCTTCTGCACTGTAGGGGTTCTATAGATTCTAAGATTCCATTACCTTTCCTTGAAGCCTTATAACTGGCTTATAGTTCACACAATTTGTTATGTCTCCCTTTTTCAATATAGGAATCACATTAGTTGCCCGACAACTCTTTGACAACTGTTGACTTTTGTATTAAATTAGACTGTTCATCATCTTTTTTGAATGCGAATGGATATTTGCTGTCTGGACCAGGTCTTTATCCTCTCTCAGATTGTCTAGTTTATCAATGATTTCTCTCCTGCCTATTTTAAGTGTCTCACTAATCTTGCTGATTTCCTTTTCCCCAGGTGCTTGCAGTGCACTCCAAAAGACATTAGATTCAGCTCAAATATCCCAACTGTTCCAAAGATTTGGGCCACTTTAGAAATATCTTAGAAAAGAAAGGAATTTGCATTCATATCAAGACATCTTCAGAACATCCCAATTCACTTTACAGCCAATTGAGTCCTTTTGAAGTGTAGTCACTGCCGTAATGCAGGGAATTGATGTAATGGAATTTTATTACAATCGACAGCTTCATGCTGACTTTTACAAGACAAGTTCCTGACACGGAACTCAGCCTCTCTGGGTTATTAGTGCAGTAACAGGGCCACTAACATAACACTTCCGAAATGTAGTCACTCTTTTAATGTGCAAAACACAGCAGACACTTTGCACCCAGCAACCTTCCCCACACAGCAATGTGATAATAACCAGAATTCAGTGCTGTGCAAAGCCCAAGTATTAGAACCATAGAACCACTGAATTCCTACAGTGCAGAAGGAGGCTATTCACCCAGTGACAGAGCGCTCTACTTAATCCCCATCTATCCCCATAACCACACACATTTACCATAACCATTCCATCTAAGCTACAGATTCTTGGACACTGACGGGCAATTTAGCAAGGCCAATCCCTATACCCTGCAGGAGGGTACAAACATCCACTCTCTGGCTCCAACTGAGGTTCCTCCACAACCCAGGACAAGCGATCTTGCGCCCGATTTGTTCAACTTCCCTCACTGTCTCTCCATAGGGTCAGGCCTGATCACATGCCCTCAGGGATCGCCCCCCCTGACCGGGCCATGTTACCACACTCCTTCTCCCAACTCCTTAATTCATTTATGAATGAAACAAAAGGAACATCATTAAACATAGACATTCACAACTCAACAAGACATCAGCGACACCCCAGGAAAATCTTATCACAAGTTCAGTCAGTCAGGAGACTTCCGGATCCTGGAGGAGTATCTCAATTCCAATGGCCCTCCCCAGTCCCCACACTCCCTGTCCCCTTCCCAGTCACTCTCCACTCATCTCTCTTCCCTTCTCCACCATACTCACCCTAACCCCCACCCTCCCCTCCTCCAACTGCTCCCGCCCCCTTGACCTCTGATCTCTCCCCTTCCGTTCCTTTCTCTCCCCCATGCACCTGGCTCCACAGCCTCTCCTCTCCCCTCCCCTTCCCCCATCCCAAGCCTTTCCTTCTCCCCTCCCACCAACCCCTTCCAACCCCTTCACCCCGCCCCCTTCACTCCCCCTCCTCCGTTCCCCACCCTTCTCCCAACCCACAACATTCTTTCCCCCTTCCGTTCCCCCTCCCCATCTCCCTCTTCTTTCACTCCCACCCACCCTCACCTTTCTCACCCCCACTTTCCCTTCCCCCTTACCCCCTCCTTTACCCTTCCCCTCCTCCCCTACCCCTCTGCTCCCCTTTCCTACCACCTCCCCTTCCCACTCCTCCCCCTTCCTATTTTCCCCTCCGTCTCCTACCCCTCTCTCTAATGCCTGCCCTCCCCCATCAATATCACCTGCTCCTTACCCCACCCCTTTGCCAACCCCTTCACCCCTCCCCTGCCCCTACCCCTTCCACCCCCTTGCCCTTCCTCCTTCCCCTACTCCTCTTCCCCTTCCCTTCTTCCCTCCCCTTCCTGCCCACCTCCTTCCCCTCCCACTCCCTCCCCTCCACTCCTCCACCCCCTTCCTCCCCTCCCCTCCCCCTCAGCTTCCCTCCCATCCCTTGTCTTTTTCAAGTTAGAATACTAACGTCAGCTTTTCTTTCCTTGATCAGAATCATGCTAGGCTACCGCTTTACAATCCGCTTTGGGAGTTGTTGGGGGGGTGGGGGGGGGGGGGGGGGGGGGTGAATGCTTCTGCTGTACTGGTACACGTATGTGCTCAAACTCATTAAGATCTCATGATTTGGGTTAGAGTCAAGTGTGGGCTGGATTTCTGACCCAACGTACTGGCTGAAGGTGGTGTTGGGGGCGGGGGGGGGGGCTGCAAAGCCCGAATATCACACCACAGACGGGATTTTCCAGCCGCGCTCACCGCAAGGCTGGATAATCCCACCCAAGGTTTACGAACCTTTGCATGGCATCATCTCACCCACTGTGATTCCCGTGGCAGGCAGGACGGGAAAATTAGATTCTGTGAATATTGAGGCTTCATACAGAATTAATCACAGGCCTGTTCAAATATTAATAGAAACGCTAAGTGCAGAAGGAGGCCATTCGGCCCATTGAGTGTGCACAATCCCACCTCAGCCCTATCCCCCCGTAACACCACATATTAATCCCTCTAACCTATGCATCCCGGGACACTAAGGGGCAACTTAGCATGTTCAATGCACCTAACCTGCGCATCTTTGGAGTGTGGTAGGAAACTGGAGCACCCGGAGGGAACCCACACAGACACGAGGAGAATGTGCAAACTCCACACAGATAGTGACCCAAGCCGGGAATCGAACCCGGGTCCCTGGAGCTGTGAGGCAGCAGTGCTAACCATTCTGCCACCGTGCCGCCCCAAATATTCTGGAATTTAAATCAAAATACTGATTAACTAGCTATTTTTTATTCCGGTTCATCTAAATGTTTCTTGCCTTGACAATGATAAATTGGCAAATCTTTCACTCCATCCCCATGAATCATTAAAGCTGGATTGAGTATCATAAAGGTTTTTGATTGTTTCCGGTCATGTTTAATTAGGTTTTTATTCACATTGATGCATCAATATGGCCTCTTCATTTCCTCATGAATATTCCGTCACGACTAATGAGCCGTCATAAACACACACAGGGTAAGTCAAAACCGCGCACTGTCAGTGCCCAATGCTGCTTAATGTCACTTTGCTGGCCAGTTGAGCCTAGAAAAATGGCACTGACTTCACTCTCCATCTGTGAGAGTCCAGGTCGCTATTGCCAATCATTGAATTCGCCCCAAGGACAACACCACTGTGAGTACAAGCAGCCTGATTCTGTGACTGATTTATCCAAATACCTCAACATGGATAGATACCTGGTTATGGGGAGAGAATAGGGCAAAAGTTAAAGTCACAAGTAAGGCTGATATTAACACTGCAATGAAGTTACTGCGAAATTCCCCTAGTCGCCACACTCCGGCACCTGTTCGTGTACACTGAGGAAGAATTTAGCACGGCCAATCCATCTAACCAGCACGTCTTCCAGACTGTGGGAGGAAACCAGAGCACCCGGAGGAAACCCATGCAGACATGGGGAGAACATGCAAACTCCACACAGACAGTGACCCAAGCCAGGAATCGAACCTGGGTCCCTGGAGCTGTGAGGCAGCAGTGCTAACCATTGTGCCGCCATGCTGCCCCCGTGCTTAGTTTTGAGTTGATATGTGTTTTGAGGAGAGAGTTAGCTTTACTATTCAAAATAAAAGCACCAGACTCTCTTTATACACAGAATACTATTCTATATATACACTCTCTATATACACCGCGCCATCTGAAGGGCGGCATGGTGGCACAGTGGTGAGCACTGCAGCCTCACAGTGCCAGGGACCCAGGTTCGATTCCCAGCTTAGGTCACTATCTGAGTGGAGTTTGCACATTCCCCCTGTGTCTGCATGGGTTCCCTCCGGGTGCTCCGGTTTCCTCCCACAGTCCAAAGCTGCAGGTTAGGAGGATTGGCCATGCTAAATTGCCCCTTCATATCAGGGGGACAAGCTAGGGTAAATGCATGAGGTTATGGGGATAGGGCCTGGGTGGGATTGTGGTCATGCAGACTCGATGGGCCAAATGGCCTCCTTTGGCACTGTAGGATTCTATGATTCTATGAAGATTCAGATCCTGCGATGTACAATGGACCCCGAATGCCATTTTCCACTATTTAAGTGGTTGGAACATGTCCTCGCCAGCCAGTTTTGCAGGTGCCGCTGCTAAAAAGGATGCAGGAAGTTGGTTCTTAAATTACTTACCCAGGGCCAGGAGAAGAAAAGGGACGAAATTTTCCTATTCTGCTAATGAGCGGAGGTGAAGCATGCAAAGGACCGTTGACCTCGGGCGGGAATTTCCAGCCTTGGGATGAGCACGGTCGGAAAATCCCACCCAAGGTGTTTCCTGGATTGTCCAGTCCTTGCAAATAACACCTCAGTGGTGTGATGTACTTTGAAGATGCAGTTGGTGAGGAAGTCAATCGGTGTGTGAGTTGTGGGGAGTGTGTTGAATAATGAGGAAAATGTAATAGACTTCAAGAGGATTTCGGCTGGTGGAATGGGCAGGCAGGTGGCAGCTAAAGTTTAACACCGTGTGAGGTGATGCAGTGTGGTAGGAAGAATGAGGCAAGACGATAATGGGTAAATGGCACCTTTTTTCTGGGGTTGGCAGTAAGGGGGAGATCTGTGGGTCTGCATGAACCTTTGAAGGCAGTGGAACAGATTAACAAAGCAGTTAATAAAGTATATCCACTCACGGGCTTCAGAAATAGAGGCAGAGAGTGCAAAAGGAAGGAGGTTATGCCAACTGGGGTAGGATGTCCAATTCTGGGCACAAAATACAAAGACTTTGGAGAGGCTTTCATAGAAACCCTACAATGCAAAAAGGGGGCCATTTGGCCCATTAAGTCTGTACTGACTCTCCGACAGAGGATTCCAACCAGGCCCTGTCCTATAACCCCACATATTTGCCTCACTAATCCCCCTAATCTGCACATCTTGGGACACTAAGGGGCAATTTAGCATGGCCAATCCACCTAACCTGCACATCTTTGGAGTGTGGGAGGAAACCGGAGCACCCGGAGGAAACCCACACAGACACGTGGAGAGCGTGCAGATTCGCACAGATAGTCACTCGAGGCCGGAATTGAACCTGGGTCCCTGGCGCAGTGAGGCAGCAGTGCTATGACTGTGCCATCATGCTGCCCATAAAAACTAAAGAAGGGGTTTAGCAGAAAGGTTCCCAGAATGAGGGGTGATAGCTGCTTGGAGAGACAGGAAACTGGAAAAGCTGGCATTGCATTCCGCTCAGTGGAAAAGACTAAGGGGAAATTTGATTGAGGTGCTTAAAATCTTGAAGCATTGAGAGGTTGGCTAGTTCAGTTGGCTGGAGTGTGCTGCAGAATGACACCAAACAGTCTGGAATATATCCCTGTCTCAGCTAAGGTAATTCTCGGGGCTTACATCCTCACTGCAGCCAATAATGATGATGAGCTGCCAAGGGGCAATGAGGACACCAGAGAGAGAGAGAGGGAGAAAAATAACAAGGAACTGTTGATAATGAGAGGATTTATGATGATTGAAGAACCAGATTTTTTTAATTCATTCATAGAATCACCGAATCCTACAGTGCAGAAGGAGGCCATTTGACCCATTGAGTCTGCACCGACCACAATCCCACCCCAGGCCCTATCCCCATAAGCCCACGCATTTACCCTAGCTAGTCCCCCTAGCACTGAGGGGCAATTTAGCATGGCCAATCCACCTAACCCGCACATCTTTGGACTGTGGGAGGAAACCGCAGCACCCGGAGGAAACCCACGCAGACGCAGGGGGAATTGTTGTTTCACTGCTACCTTTCCCTAACTGCAGGCTATCTGTTTGGGTGTGGTCAGATTTTCATCTATCTACTTATGGCTTCATGTCCTCTGTCAGTGTCTGCAGCCTGCAATGTCAAGAGTTCAACCTATCCAATTACATTGCTTTGTGCAGAAGTCCCAAAAAAGCTGATCTAGCCACCTTCCATCTGTGAGTTTAAATTTACATTTACTGCCTGTTGCATTTTTAAAATCTTGTTATGAAATTGTCAACAGGCTCACCGGATTCAAGCTTCAGCTGTTAAACACATTAACTCACCCGCTCCTGCCCACAAAGAACAAAGAACAGTACAGCACAGGAACAGGCCCTTCGGCCCTCCGAGCCTGCGCCGATTATGATGCCTACCTAAACCAAAACCGTATGCACTTACGGAGTCCGTATCCTTCCATTCCCATCCTATTCATGTATTTGTCTAGTTGCCCCTTAAATGCCGCTATCGTACCTGCTCCCACCACCTCCCCAGGGCAGCGCGTTCCAGATATTCACCCCCCTCTGTGTAAAAAACTTGCCTCGCACATCTCCTCTAAACTTTTCCCCAAGTACCTTAAACCTATGTCCCAGAGTACTTGAGTTTTCTACCCAAGGATAAAGCATTTGATTATCCACTCTGTCCATGTCACTCATAATCTTGCAAACCTCTATCAGGTCACCCCTCAACCTCCGTTGTTCCAGTGAGAACAAACCACGTTTATCCAAACTCTCCTCAAAGCTAATACCCTCCAGACCAGGCAACATCCTGGTAAACCTCTTCTGCATAAAAGGTTGCAGTTGACACTTTTCTCTTTGCTGGCCTTTTTTAGAAAGTTACTGAATGTCAATCTGCACTTCTGTTTAAACTCCTCAAATGCCTCTATGGTATTAACCTCCAAATGAATCATTGGCTGGGGCTGTGTGTTTCTTGCTGTGGCAGCCATTTTGTTTTCACACAATTCACTCAGTTTTTCTCTCTCTCTCTCTATCACTTGGTGAATTTTAAATCTAATTCAGTATTGAATTCATTTAAGATGTTTAGGTTTTTCTCACAGAAAACCCACTGCCACCATGTTATGTCTTCCGTTTCCCATATGTTAGAACTAATTAGGCTTGAGTCTCCAAATGCTGGAGCTTCATCAAGTGTATTTGGAGTCATAGGGCCCTATTTTACCATTTTGATTCTAGGCCCTGGGCGGACTTGAAACTGGGAGTGTTTCAGATCTGACTTTTAGACCCATTCTTAGGCACCCCCATACGCACTCTGCCTGAAAGAATATCAGCAATTCTGAATTGCGCTGCACAAGCCTGGAAAAGTGAATCGTGTGGAGGACGGAGAAGATCTGCAGAGAGATTTGGACAGGCTGAGTGAGTGGGCGAGGATATGGCAAATGGAGTATAACGTTGAGAAATGCGAGGTTATACACTTTGGAGGAAATAATAACAAATGGGATTACTATCTCAATGGAAACAAATTAAAACATGCTACCGTGCAAAGGGACCTGGGGGTCCTTGTGCATGAGACGCAAAAGCCCAGTCTGCAGGTACAACAGGTGATCAAGAAGGCAAATGGGATGTTGGCATATATCGCGAGGGGGATAGAATATAAAAGCAGGGATGTCTTGATGCACCTGTACAGGGCATTGGTGAGGCCGCAGCTGGAATACTGTGTGCAGTATTGGTCCCCTTATATGAGGAAGGATATATTGGCATTGGAGGGAGTGCAGAGAAGGTTAACCAGGTTGATACCGGAGATGAGGGGTTTGGATTATGAGGAGAGGCTGAGGAGATTGGGTTTGTACTCGTTGGAGTTTAGAAGGATGAGGGGGGATCTTATGGAGACTTATAAAATAATGTGGGGGCTGGATAGGGTGGAGGCGGAGAGATTCTTTCCACTTAGTAAGGAAGTTAAAACTAGAGGACACAGCCTCAAAATAAAGGGGGGGTCGGTTTAAGACAGAGTTGAGGAGGAACTTCTTCTCCCAGAGGGTGGTGAATCTCTGGAATTCTCTGCCCACTGAGGTGGTGGAGGCTACCTCGCTGAATATGTTTAAAGCGCGGATGGATGGATTCCTGATCGGTAAGGGAATTAAGGGTTATGGGAATCAGGCGGGTAAGTGGTACTGATCCACGTCAGATCAGCCATGATCTTATTGAATGGTGGGGCAGGCTCGAGGGGCTAGATGGCCTACTCCTGCTCCTATTTCTTATGTTCTTATGTTCTTATGGACGGGGCTTAATGCGCCCGAAATCCTGCAGCTCTGATCGGCGCCTCCAACTGCACATGCGCAGAAACAAAAAAATGATAGATTGCAGCTCCCGCGACACATCCCTTCTGGGCCGGATAATGCCTCCCCCTGCCCCCACAAACATTACCGACCCCCTTATCCCTCCGCACCCCCACCACCCAGAATGATCACGGGCCCCTCAACCCCCATCCTCCCCCACTGATCACAGGCAGAGTGGCAGCAGACCCTCCCCTTCCCCCTCACTGATCTCAGGCAGAGTGGCAGCGGACCCTTATTCCCCCCTCACCGATCTCAAGCAGAGAGCCTTTGGACGTTTGGCACTTACCTCCTCAGTAACCCTCACTGTCGGAGCGCCCGAATTGAACGTTCATGGAGCCTGCCTGTTTCACACCGATTCTGGGTGGGTGAACGCGGTGGTAAAGGGGGAAGTGCCGGTAAGGTTGGGCGTGCAGCCCATTAAGTCAATTTAAATGCATGCAATGATCGCGGCCATTTTTGGGCCATTGTAAAGGGGGAACTGGCGCGGAGGTGGGCACGGATCGCACTACTCTCTTCACGCCTGAGTTTTCGTGCCCGAAAACGGGCGCAATGTGGGAGTAAAATCGGGCCTATAGAGTTTTACAATACTGAAAGAAGCCCTTTGGCCCATCTTGTCTGTACTGGCCTTCAAGCACCTATCTATCCTAATTGTGACAACCCCCATGATCTGCAGGGGGAAATCACTAATTGACCTCTCAGTTGGACTCATTGAATGCAGGCTCCCTGGGGATTGGTAATTAGCCAACCAGATGGAGTTCGCATACCGAGCCCTGTATAAAGCAAGACCCTGAGAGGGCCCATTAACCTTATGCTGCAGTTGGGTTCTGCTGTATTCACCACAGGTTCCTGGTTATTGTTTAATTTCATTTCCCCAGGAGTAATTGTATTAACCTCATTTTCCCTGCGCTTGGCCCAAAGTCTTGTATGCAGTAGAGTTTGTTTCAGTTTTCCTTGCCGCTGGTGAACTTGTTACTGGGCATGAGTGCAGTGCAGCAGTGAATGCGGCACCCAAGGACATTTACTCACTAATATTTATTTGCTGGGTTCTTTAATGTGACACTATAACAGTCGCTTATACATCCAAGATAAAGTCACACCCAAGGAGGCCTGATTCTCAGATTTGAGCTCGGCTGTTCAGGGGTGATGTCAGAAAGCATTTCTTCACACAAAGGGTAGTGGAAATTCGGAAGTCGGTTCCCCTCCTAAAGCTGTTGCGGGTCGGATCAATTGAAAATATAAAAAGTGAAATGGACTGCTTTACAACAGCAACACTGTGGGTGCTGAGAACATAAGAACATAAGAACATAAGAAATAGGAGCAGGAGTAGGCCATCTGGCCCCTCGAGCCTGCCCCACCATTCAATAAGATCATGGCTGATCTGACGTGGATCAGTACCACTTACCCGCCTGATCCCCATAACCCTTAATTCCCTTACCGATCAGGAATCCATCCATCCGCGCTTTAAACATATTCAGCGAGGTAGCCTCCACCACCTCAGTGGGCAGAGAATTCCAGAGATTCACCACCCTCTGGGAGAAGAAGTTCCTCCTCAACTCTGTCTTAAACCGACCCCCCTTTATTTTGAGGCTGTGTCCTCTAGTTTTAACTTCCTTACTAGGGAGTGTTGCTCGGGCTGCAGTGGAGAGTGACAGTTGGGGAAGTGTGGGGAAGTTTTTTTTTTGTTTTCTTTTTTTCTTGCTGGTAATGGCTTCAGGGATGGCAGTTCAGGCAGTATGCTGCATCTCCTGTGGGATGTATGTGGTGAGGAAATCCAGTAGTGTTTCAGGAGATTTTAGTTGTAAGAAGTGCATTAGATTGCAGCTTCTGGAGGAGCGTGTAAAGGAGCTGGAGGGGGAGGTAGAGGAACTCCGCATAATTCGGGAGGCGGAGGTGGAAGTTGATAGGAGTTATAGAGAAATAGTAACTCCTAGAAATGAGGCTTGGGTCAATGCCAGGAGGAGGGGTAAGAAGCAATCGGGAAGACAATCCCCTGGGGCGGTTCCCCTCCATAATAGGTTTTCGGTGCTGGAGGCTACAGTTGAGGAGGAATCAACTGAGCATAGAGAGCAGATCTCTGGGGGTGAGCCGAGTGAGAAAGCTCAGGTGGTTAGGGGCTGTAAAAGACTGGGCCTTGTGATTGGGGACTCCACAATTAAGGAGACAGATAGGAGGGTCGGAACTAAAGGTAGGGACTCAGGGTTGGTGTGTTGCCTACCAGGGGCTGGGGTCCGGGATGTGTCTGACAGGGTATTCAGGACTCTTAGGGGGGAGGGAGATAAACCACAAGTTATTGTACATGTGGGGACACACGACATAGGGAGGATAGGGGAAGGGGATATTAGGCAGGGATTTATGGAGTTGGGGTGGAAACTAAAGGCCAAGACTGACAGAGTGGTTATCTCTGGACTCTTGCCTGTACCACGGGATAGTTTAGAGAGGAATAGGGAGAGGGAAGGTTTGAATTCATGGCTGAGGGGATGGTGCAGGAGGGAGGGGTTCAGGTACTTAAGCAATTGGGGCTCGTACTGGGGAAGGTGTGACCTCTATGAGAAGGATGGTCTACACCTTAATCAGAAGGGGACCAATATCCTGGGGGGTAAATTTGCTAAGGCCATGCAGGGAGGTTTAAACTGATTCGGGGGGGGGGAGGGATCCTGAGTAGTGGGGCTGAAAGTGAGGGATGCATGGATGGGGACTGCAATGCACGGCATTGCAGAGGTGGGGTGGAGCAGGGTTTGAAATGTGTATACTTCAATGCCAGGAGTATTCGCAATAAAGTGGGTGAACTTGCAGCGTGGATCAGTACCTGGGACTTCGATGTTGTGGCTATTTCAGAGACATGGATAGAGCAGGGGCAGGAATGGATGCTGCAGGTCCCGGGGTTCAAATGTTTTAGTCGAAGTAGGGAAGGAGGTAGAAGAGGGGGAGGGGTAGCATTATTGGTCAGAGATTGTATCACAGTGTCAGAGAGGAGGTTTGATGAGGACTTATCTGTTGAGGTAGTATGGGCGGAGATTAGAAATAGGAGAGGAGAGGTCACCCTGTTGGGAGTCTTTTATAGACCTCCTAAAAGTTCCAGAGAGGTTGAGGAAAGGATTGCGGAGTCAATCCTGCTTAGGAGTGAAAGTAATAGGGCAATTGTTATGGGGGATTTTAACTTGACTAATATTGACTGGAATTGTTATAGCTCTAGCTCGTTAGAGGGGTCAGTTTTTGTTCAAAGCGTGCAGGAAGGTTTTTTGACTCAGTATGTAGACAGGCCAACTAGAGGTGAGGCTATATTGGATCTGGTGCTGGGAAATGAGCCAGACCAGGTGCTAGACTTGGAAGTTGGTGTGCATTTTGGTGATAGTGACCACAATTCGGTTACGTTCACCTTAGTGATGGAAAGGGATAGGCATGAACCTCGGGCCAATGGTTTTAGCTGGGGGAAGGGTAATTATGAGGCTATTAGGAGAGAATTAGGAAACATAGGTTGGACTAGGAGATTACAGGGACTGGGAACGTCCGACATGTGGAGTTTTTTCAAGGAGCAGCTACTGCGAGTCTGTGATAGGTATGTCCCTGTCAGGCAAGGAGGAATTGGTAGGGCTAGGGAACCGTGGTGCACCAAAAAAGTTTCTTTGTTGGTTAAAAAGAAAAAGGAGGCTTATGTTCGGATGAGACGTGAGCACTCGGGTAGTGCACTAGAAAGCTTTAGATTGGCTAAGAGGGAGTTGAAGAGCGAGCTTAGAAGGGCTAAAAGGGGACATGAGAAGACTTTGGCGGATAGGGTTAAAGAGAATCCTAAGGCGTTCTATAGGTATGTCAAGAACAGAAGGTTGGTTAGGGCAAGTTTAGGGCCAGTTATAGATGGCAGAGGGAAGTTATGTGTGGAACCGGAGGAGATTGGTGAAGCATTGAACCAATATTTCTCTTCGGTGTTCACGCAAGGGGACATGAATATAGCTGAGGAGGACACTGGGTTGCAAGGGAGTAGAATAGACAGTATTACAGTTGATAAGGAGGATGTGCAGGATATTCTGGAGGGTCTGAAAATAGATAAATCCCCTGGTCCGGATGGGATTTATCCAAGGATTCTCTGGGAGGCAAGAGAAGTGATTGCAGAGCCTCTGGCTCTGATCTTCAGGTCGTCGTTGGCCTCTGGTATAGTACCAGAAGATTGGAGGTTAGCGAATGTTGTCCCATTGTTTAAGAAGGGGAACAGAGACTTCCCCGGGAATTATAGACCGGTGAGTCTCACTTCTGTTGTCGGCAAGATGTTGGAAAAAATTATAAGGGATAGGATTTATAGTTATTTGGAGAGTAATGAATTGATAGGTGATAGTCAGCATGGTTTTGTGGCAGGTAGGTCGTGCCTTACTAACCTTATTGAGTTTTTTGAGAAAGTGACCAAGGAGGTGGATGGGGGCAAGGCAGTGGACGTGGTATATATGGATTTTAGTAAGGCGTTTGATAAGGTTCACCATGGTAGGCTTCTGCAGAAAATGCAGATGTATGGGATTGGGGGTGATCTAGGAAATTGGATCAGGAATTGGCTAGCGGATAGGAAACAGAGGGTGGTGGTTGATAGTAAATATTCATCATGGAGTGCGGTTACAAGTGGTGTACCTCAGGGATCTGTTTTGGGGCCACTGCTGTTTGTAATATTTATTAATGATCTGGATGAGGGTATAGTTGGGTGGATTAGCAAATTTGCTGATGACACCAAAGTCGGTGGTGTGGTAGACAGTGAGGAAGGGTGTCGTAGTTTGCAGGAAGACTTAGACAGGTTGCAAAGTTGGGCCGAGAGGTGGCGGATGGAGTTTAATGCGGAGAAGTGTGAGGTAATTCACTTTGGTAGGAATAACAGATGTGTTGAGTATAGGGCTAACGGGAGGACTTTGAATAGTGTGGAGGAGCAGAGGGATCTAGGTGTATGTGTGCATAGATCCCTGAAAGTTGGGAATCAAGTAGATAAGGTTGTTAAGAAGGCATATGGTGTCTTGGCGTTTATTGGTAGGGGGATTGAATTTAGGAGTCGTAGCGTTATGTTGCAACTGTACACAACTCTGGTGCGGCCGCACTTGGAGTACTGTGTGCAGTTCTGGTCCCCACATTACAGGAAGGATGTGGAGGCTTTGGAGAGGGTGCAGAGGAGGTTTACCAGGATGTTGCCTGGTATGGAGGGGAGATCCTATGAGGAGAGGCTGAGGGATTTGGGATTGTTTTCGCTGGAAAGGCGGCGGCTAAGAGGGGATCTTATTGAAACATATAAGATGATTAGAGGTTTAGATAGGGTGGATAGTGATAGCCTTTTTCCTCTGATGGAGAAATCCAGCACGAGGGGGCATGGCTTTAAATTGAGGGGGGGTAGTTATAGAACCGATGTCAGGGGTAGGTTCTTTACCCAGAGGGTGGTGAGGGATTGGAATGCCTTGCCAGCATCAGTAGTAAATGCGCCTAGTTTGGGGGCGTTTAAGAGATCCGTAGATAGGTTCATGGACGAAAAGAAATTGGTTTAGGTTGGAGGGTCACAGTTTTTTTTTTAACTGGTCGGTGCAACATCGTGGGCCGAAGGGCCTGTTCTGCGCTGTAATGTTCTATGTTCTATGTTCTATGTACTAAGTGGAAAGAATCTCTCCGCCTCCACCCTATCCAGCCCCCGCATTATTTTATAAGTCTCCATAAGATCCCCCCTCATCCTTCTAAACTCCAACGAGTACAAACCCAATCTCCTCAGCCTCTCCTCATAATCCAAACCCCTCATCTCCGGTATCAACCTGGTTAACCTTCTCTGCACTCCCTCCAATGCCAATATATCCTTCCTCATATAAGGGGACCAATACTGCACACAGTATTCCAGCTGCGGCCTCACCAATGCCCTGTACAGGTGCATCAAGACATCCCTGCTTTTATATTCTATCCCCCTCGCGATATAGGCCAACATCCGATTTGCCTTCTTGATCACCTGTTGTACCTGCAGACTGGGCTTTTGCGTCTCATGCACAAGGACCCCCAGGTCCCTTTGCACGGTAGCATGTTTTAATTTGTTTCCATTGAGATAGTAATCCCATTTGTTATTATTTCCTCCAAAGTGTATAACCTCGCATTTCTCAACGTTATACTCCATTTGCCATATCCTCGCCCACTCACTCAGCCTGTCCAAATCTCTCTGCAGATCTTCTCCGTCCTCCACACAATTCACTTTTCCACTTATCTTTGTGTCGTCTGCAAACTTCGTTACCCTACGCTCCGTCCCCTCCTCCAGATCATCTATATAAATGGTAAACAGTTGCGGCCCAAGTACCGATCCCTGCGGCACGCCACTAGTTACCTTCCTCCAACCGGAAAAACACCCATTTATTCCGACTCTTTGCTTCCTGTCGGATAGCCAGTCCCCAATCCACTTTAACACACTACCCCCAACTCCGTGTGCCCTAATCTTCTTCAGCAGCCTTTTATGGGGCACCTTATCAAACGCCTTTTGGAAATCCAAAAACACCGCATCCACCGGTTCTCCTCCATCAACCGCCCTAGTCACATCTTCATAAAAATCCAACATGTTCGTCAAGCACGACTTTCCCCTCATGAATCCATGCTGCGTCTGATTGATCGAACCATTTCTATCCAGATGCCCTGCTATCTCCTCTTTAATAATGGATTCCAGCATTTTCCCTACTACAGACGTTAAGCTGACCGGCCTATAGTTACCCGCCTTTTGTCTCCTTCCTTTTTTAAACAGCGGCGTAACATTAGCCGTTTTCCAATCAACCGGCACTACCCCAGAATGCAACGAGTTTTGATAAATAATCACTAACGCATCCACTATTACCTCTGACATTTCTTTCAATACCCTGGGATGCATTCCATCCGGACCCGGGGACTTGTCCACCTTCAGTCCCATTAGTCTACCCAGTACTGCCTCTCTGGTAACATTAATCGTATTAAGTATTTCTCCTGCTGCCAACCCTCTATCGTTAATATTTGGCAAACTATTTGTGTCCTCCACCGTGAAGACCGACACAAAAAACTTATTTAAAGACTCAGCCATATCCTCATTTCCCACTATTAACTCCCCCCTCTCGTCCTCCAAGAATCTAAACTAAAAACACAAAATGGTGGAAATATTCAGCAGACCAGGCAGCAACTTTGGAGAGAGTAATAGCTAATACTGCCTGGCCTGCTCAGTATTCCCAGTATTGTGTAATGACTTTAATCAGACAATAGAGGTGGGCCTGTTCGAATATGAACTCCCTGATTAAGGGCCAAATTGATGGGCCGATCAGGGAGCCAGTTGCTTTGTATTTAACCAGGAGTGTCAGTTCCTCTGGAACCCCCAGTGTAGACTGCTGACTGAAAGCACTCTGTATGCTGTTGTTGGACTTGTAAATAAAGGGATTTTGGTGAAGGGACCTCTGCCTCTGAGGCCTTATTACATATTGGTAGTTGTTTTGTTGGATTAGGGTATTCAAATTTACAGAACCAAGGCAGACAAATGGCGTTACGACACTGACCGACCATGGTCTAATTGAAAGGTAGAGCAGGCAGCACGGTAGCACAGTGGTTAGCACTGCTGCTTCACAGCTCCAGGGACCTGGGTTCGATTCCCGGCTTGGGTCACTGTCTGTGTGGGTTTCCTCCGGGTGCTCCGGTTTCCTCCCACAGTCCAAAGATGTGCGGGTTAGGTTGATTGGCCATGCTAAAATTGCCCTTAGTGTCCTGAGATGCGTAGGTTAGAGGGATTAGTGGGTAAATATGTAGGGATATGGGGATAGGGCCTTCGTGGGATTGTGGTCGGTGCAGACTCGATGGCCTGTATGGCCTCTTTCTGTACTGTAGGGATCCTATGAGGCTTGAGGGGCTGAATGGTCTCCGCTGTTCTTAAGTAACTCTCTGTGGGAGGTGATGGTGTTCTGCTGTTGACACTGGGATAGTAATCCCAGGGACAAAGGGTAATGCTCTGGGACCCGGGTTCGAATCCTACCATGGCTGATGGTGAAATTTGAATCCAATTAAATTGGAATTAGAAATCTAATGACAACCATGAAACCATTGCCGATTGTCAGAAAGCCCATCTGGTTCACTAATGTCCTTTAGGGAAGGAAATCTGCCGTCCTTACCCGGTCTGGCCATCATGTGACTCCAGAGCCACAGCAATGCGGTTGACTCTCAACTACCCTCTGAAATGGAGGTCAGTTAGGAATGGGCAATAGATGCCATCCCAGACAGCGATGCTCACAAGTCATTGAAGTCATAGAAACCCTACAGTACAGAAAGAGGCCATTCGGCCCATCGAGTCTGCACCGACCACAGTCCCACCCAGGCCCTACCCCCATATCTCTACATATTTACCCACTAATCCCTCTAACCTACACATCTCAGGACACTAAGAGCAATTTTAGCATGGCCAATCAACCTAACCCGCACATCTTTGGACTGTGGGAGGAAACAGGAGCACCCGGAGGAAACCCACGCAGACACGAGGAGAATGTGCAAACTCCACACAGACAGTGACCTAAGCCGGGAACCGAACCCAGGTCCCTGGAGCTGTGAAGCAGCAGTGCTAACCACTGTGCTACCGTGCCGCCCAAACATCTGAGTGAACTTTTAAAAATCGTTTCTTAAAATAAAAGGCACAAAAGCTCCATTTAAAATAAAGAGTCGAACCTCAGCACGTCTGTTGAATGGGGGGTTTACTCAGGAAAACTCCCAACGACAAATGGGAATTTGTAAGTGGTTTAAATTCGAAGCAAAGTAAACAGTGGCGATGAACTTCACGTGTGTCGGGTCTGCCCTGTTTCACCTTCAGGCAAAGTTGGTGAAAGTTGGGAGGAAACCCGGTCACCGGCACTTTCGTCGAGGCCTGAGGCGGAATTCCGGATCCAGGTCCGAGAGAGAGCACAAGCCGAAGGAAAGTGCGAAGGGCCCTCAGGATTGGTTAGCTTCAGTCTGATGAAACAAAGCACATCCTGAGCTGCTGCAACAGGGAGCGCTTCACAGAGTGGAAGCACATGTCCTGGATTAGTGCTGGTGGCACACTGCGGCCTACACAGATTCCCACTGATTGTCAGGCCCGTCCAGTCAAAACCCCCCTGCTCGCCAAACAAAACAAAGCCTCCTTCCTCCTCCGCCTGCGTCACGTGTTCAGAAGAACGTTACTGGAATTATAATGACTGCCAGGAATTTTTTTAATATAAAGATAAAGCAAGCACTTCTTTTCCGAGCGTAGCAAATCGGATTCCAGCCGCGGGACTGAGGGTTGGAAACCACACTGCCTCCTGAATGGAAAACAAATGTGGCGCTGGCAGATCTCAGCCGCAGTCAGAAGCACCTTAACGAAAGACAGTCCGATCAAGGCATCAGCTTTAGTGGGGCTGGATTTTAAACCTGGAGTTGGGAGCACGGTGAGTTTAGGGGTCCCGACACCACATTGCAGCAATAACTCCTCGGAGGTCGGTATCCCTTCACCAGACTCCCTTTATTTACAAACTCTACTCCACTCCTCAGAGTGTTTCAGGGACACTGTCAGAATCCAGAGTGATGTGGAGTTGCCGGCGTTGGACTGGGGTAGACATAGTAAGTAGTCTCACAATACCAGGTTAAAGTCCAACAGGTTTATTTGGTAGCAGGAGCTTTCGGAGCGTTGCTCCTACTGGGGCAACGCTCCGAAAGCTCCTGCTACCAAATAAACCCGTTGGACTTTAACCTGGTGCTGTGGGACGACTTACAGAATCCAGAGTCAGCAGCTCTGTCACTCCTCAATATGTACACAGGTGAGACTCCCTGATTGGACAGGCAATCATTACCAATCTTTGTGGTCAAACAAGTAAACTCAATCAAATTAACAAAGGGACAAATTTAAAGGCACCGCTCCCAAAAGGAGGGAACCGCCCGAAACAAAAGACAAAGTGGAAAGGTAACTTAAAACATCAAATCAAAATGTGATTAAAGGGGCCAATAATGCACCCCAGCCCCTGCGGTGCCCATTGGGCACAGAAGGCGTTAACGATGCCCTCGGATACAGCATGCTCCCTCTCCAGTGATCCCCGACTACGAATGTAGCCGCAGTAGAGGGGCAGACTGTCGTGTCGGATGACCCCCCTCAGTCGCCCGCTGCCTGGACCTGTTTATGGCAAGTTTTGCCAGACCCAGGAGCAGGTTCATGAGGAGGTGCAATCATTACCGCAATCAGGGAACTCATACTTCAAGAGGCCAACCTCATGGGCCTCAGTGAGGTCATTACAATTGTCTGGTGGCGCCTGGTGCATTTTGTTTTAACAAGTCGGCCAATTAGTGGCCAGAGCATTCCTCACTGTCCACCTCAGGCCGAAAGAGGGCCTTAAGGAATCGGCAGCACCACTTCAGAGGAGAGGGCAGGCAAAAGGGACAGACAGGGAGCATCAAGAGGCACTTTTGGAAGATTTGTTGCAAAGGTGAGTTTAAAACTGGCTCCAAGTGCCTGTCTGCTATTCTGGAGGGAAGCCTTTTCACCGGTTGGTCCACAGCCAAAGCTGCGGGCATTTTCTAATCGAGGTTTGGTTGGGTGGGGTTGGTGGGGGGGTGCAGAATGAGTGGGGGGAGGGTATGGAAGAGGCTCTGCCGTTCCTGACCTTCACAAATTTCAGTTATCTTTGGCAGAGTGGCCTGAGTAGGCTGTTAGTGATGCCTCCCTGCCTCCACCCCAATGCGACATATTTCCAGGTGACCCAGAGGTGGGAATGTGCCAATAAAACAGGTTTGAGGTGGCATGGTGGCACAGTGGTTAGCACTGCTGCCTCACAGCACCAGGGACCCAGGTTCAATTCTCGCCTTGGGTCACTGTCTGTGTGGAGTGTGCACATTTTCCCCATGTCTGCGTGGGTTTCCTCCGGGTGCTCTGGTTTCCTCCCACAGTCCGAAAGACGTGCTGGTTAGGGTGCATTAGCTATGCTAAATTCTCCCTCAGTGTACCCGAACAGGTGCCGGTGTGTGGTGACTGGGGGATTTTCACAATAACTTCATTGCAGTGTTAATGTAAGCCTACTTAGAGTCATAGAGGTTTACAGAGTGGAAACAGGCCCTTCGACCCAACTTGTCCATGCCACCCCTTTTTTTAATGTAAGCCTACTTAGAGTCATAGAGGTTTACAGAGTGGAAACAGGCCCTTCGACCCAACTTGTCCATGCCACCCCTTTTTTTAACCACTAACCTTGGTTAGCCTACTTAACCTACTTGTGACACTGAAAAATGAAATAAATAAGATGATTGCTTATCTGTCTCCAGTTTTGGCTCAGTGATCATTTTATATAATTCAGTCCAATGTGCCAGTGTTTCTGGCATAGCCCATCCTTCCCCTCCACCTTGCACCATCCTCCCATCCCAGCGGCAAATGGAAGAATCCCACTCACTGTCCATCCGGCAGTAAGGATACTTCAGCTGCAAGCAATAAAAGAATTAACTTCACAAAGTAAATCAAAGAAGAAGGTTTAATAAAGAAACTTCATTGCACCAGGACTCAGGCCACACACTGGGCCACACAACCTCCCCACAATCCCCATCTAATTTCTATTTATACAGGGTCAGCTGGTTAGTTGACCACCATGTCATTTTATCATTGGTTACTGTCACGATGTAGAGGTTGATCCCCTTTTGAGAAGCCACGCTAAATCCTCCAAAGAAGAATGCCTCACTCTGTAATCTGTTAAAAATGTGTGTGAAGGTGTGAACTGTTCTTCATTAATGCTTAGAGGTTCATTAACAGAAATCCCTGACACTCACTTTAAGTAAACAATTAACAAGTTATTTATTTAACCGATCGGGAACTTTAACTGAACAAGTAACATACCGATTAAAGTACAATACTTCTGGAATGCTGTTCAAATAAATACAAGGTCCATGCATTACCAAAAAATGAAAACAGAATTTAGCCACTCTCAAAGTATATAGAACCAGGTTTTTTTTTGCTTCAGGAAATGTTTGGAGTTCTTCTGTCGATTCTGCTGTCTGTAAGCTCTTTCTGATTTTGGACCCTTTGTTAGATAGATCGAATATTCTCTTAAGTGCTATTTTAAGCTGGCAGGGAGTCACTCTTTGCCCCTGTAGGTGTTGAGAGATGACAGCCTCTCGGTTGAACTCAAGGCAAGCAGTTGAGTTCCTCTTTTTATATCTGTGGTGACTTATCAATTTTCCTGCACCAGGATTGGTCAGATGTTATCAACAGCAGCAAATTCAAACTTGATAGGTTCCTGATAGCTGAGTGTCTTCTTTAAACTGATAGGCTGCTGAACTCAAAATTCAAAGGCCTGCAAAGACCGTTGCCAAGGCAACCCTGACGCTTGGTCTTCATTACAAATGTTGCAATCTGTGTACCCTGTAGGCACCTGCATTTTAAACATCCAAGCACCGAACACAAAACCAGCTTTTAAAGGGACCATACTTCGCAAACTCAACTTCACAACAGTTACATTGTCTACCGGGTCAGCTGACCCTCACAGCGTATTACCATTGGTTACATTATAACACTCCCTCCAACAAGCATTTGGAATACTCCCCATCGCCACCCCATCGCCACCAGTGGTTGAGTGTATCAATGTGCTATTAGTCATAGTGTGTGACAATTATCTTGTTCAGGGAATTGCTAGTTAAACATGTGACATTGATTGTTCTATAAAATAGAAACAGCTGGAACACTTTGGGGTGGAGAGCTACTTGTAGAAAGCACCTTACAATAAACTGGTTTGAATCTAAAAGAGCAGTCGGGATTCATTCTTTCACCACAGCCTGTGGGTAACAGGGAGATGGGTTCGCGTTACAGCACCGAATGTCCTCATTTAAAATTATAATCGCGTCCCTGAAAGTTGTGACCTTAATTTAAAAGACTTTGGGTGCAATCTTCTGTCTGTCCACACTATCAGGACCTTCTGGTTCCATCGATGTTGCAAAGCCATTGCGGGTTCCCCAGAGGCAGGGGGTGGATTCAATGGGAAATCCCATTGGCAGGACCAGAAGATCCCCCTGCCAGCCAATAGCTGACCACCTCCCACTGTCGCGAAACAAGTCGCCGGGAGACCAGAGAATCTCACTGTTTAAATGAATCACAGGTTCCGACTGGATGCTTCTTGCCCAGTCAAACCAATGTACAGATTGATAACCTGTCCACATGCTGCACTGTGCGTTCCTCACTGAAGTCAAACAAATCTCAAAATACAAAATAAATATTGTAGATAGCTCCTTTAGGACCTGTGTCAGAAGAAATAAAGTGCTGTACATTCCTGAATGCCAACATTCATAAATGAAATAATCTTTAAAATACATTTTTTAAAAATAGGAACACAATATATAGTAAATAAAAATAAACATTAAAAAATGATATCCACCACTGCCTGGTTTCACACTGGCTGGCTCCATCTACTGGCAGAGATTGGTCAAAGTAAATAGTAGCTAAAGACGTCCCAGAATGTCAGCGTGAGTTGAGAACAGGAGCAAGAGGACCCTTCTGAGGAAGTGCCTGGTGTTGGCAATGGACACCAGGTGAACTTAATATTGAGAATAGAGGGTGAGAACAGGAGCTAGGGGGAAGAGGGACTTTAGGACAGAGGCAGGGGTGGGAGAAAGGTTGGTATAGTATAAGGGTCTGGCATAGAAAGGGTTAATGTGGGGCTGGGTGCAGTACCATCCACAGTATGATGTAAAGGAACACATGACCCAAGTTAGAGGGAAGTCCTGTACTGGACAGAGACGTGTGTAGAGGAAAGTATGAAGGCAACTTCTAGCTTAGGCCTTGTGCTGTAATTATGTATAGAATTATAAGTAGTTAATGAACATTTACTGACTTGAAATCTTTTCATCAGACCAATCGTGCTACAGGCAAAATTTTACAGCAGGCGGGGACAGAGGGAAATAATGAATGGCATCAGCAACGTGGGGAAAGTATCAGATGCACATTGGAATATGTAGGCTACACGGCAGCAAGTCAGTGAAAAATGGTGCTTGTCACAATATTAGATTCCCCATTTTCTGAATGACATCAAGGAGAAACATTGACTGAGTCAATGCGAGGGCTCACTGTAATATGAAAAGCATGGTTAATGTCCCACCCCAACATTCTCCAAAGGCCACAGATTTGATTCACTTCCAGGACATAGTGAAAAACCTTTTGAATTTTGTGAACTCGGTGAGCTGAATTTCCCTCTCCGCTGCTGGGATCTTCCAGCCCTGCCGTTGGTGGACACCCACTCCTTCCCACCCCCGTTCCATAAATGGCAACTCGGCCGGAGGACAATGCAAAACACCGTTGACGCGGTGGGCCAGGAAGATCCTGCCACTGGCCAATGGTGAGTCGCTGTGGGGGTGGGGAGGGGAAGCAGTGAACGGAAAAGCCCACCGAGCATTTTCTTTCATCAATACACAAGCAAAGATGTAATGCTGAATTTCTGATGAAAAGAGAACATGTGATTGAATAGTTAATGACTGCTGGTTTGGAGATGGTGCAGAGACGCGGATGAAAATGGAACTATGCCGATGAAATGCGATAATCCATTTCCCCTGATCTATGAAACAGATCAGTGTAACGTGTAGAGGTGGCACAGTGGTCAGCACTGCTGCCTCACAGCGCCGGGGACCGGGCTTAGATTCCTGGCTCGGGTCACTGTCTGTGCGGAGTCTGCACGTTCTCCCAGTGTCTGCGTGGGTTTCCTCCGGATCCTCCAGTTTCCTCCCACAGTCTGAAAGACGTGCTGGTTAGGGTGCATTGACCGTGCTAAATTCTCCCTCAGTGTACCCGAACAGGCGCCGGAGTGTGGCGGCTGGGGGATTTTCACAGTAACTTCATTGCCATGTTAATGTGAGCCTACTTGTGACGCGAATAAATAAACTTTAATATTTCAATGTTGCATTTTTCTCTGTAGCCACTGCAACGCCAAGAGGAAATGAAGGAAGCAAAGTGCGGAGCAATTTCTTGATTTCTATGAGGAAAGATTGAATAAACTAGGATTGTTCTCCCTGGAAAGACGGAGGCTGAGGGGCGACCTGATAGAAGTTTATAAAATTATGAGGGGTGTAGATAGGGTGAACAGTTGGAAGCTTTTTCCCAGGGCAGAAATGACAATTACAGGGGGCGCAAGTTCAAGGTAAGAGGGGGAAAGGTTCAGTGGAGATGTGTGGGGGATGTTTTTTACACAGAGGGTGGTGGGGGCCTGGAATGCACCGCCAAGTGAAGTGATTGAGACAGGTACTTTAGCCACATTTAAGACTTATCTGGATAGGCACTTGAACAGACGGGGAATAGAGGGATACAAGCGACAGGACAACATGATTGGTGCAGGCTTGGAGGGCCGAAGGGCCTGTTCCTGTGCTGTACTGTTCTTTGTTCTTTCCTTATTGTTGATGAGCGGTTTGATTTGGTGAGGGAGTGGTCTTGTCAGAAATCACTTCCGAACATTGTCATATATCTTCAGTGATGATGCAGTGTGTGGGCCGGCAGTCAACAAGACATTACTTTCAAACTGGGGCACTGTGCACCTGTCATTTGTTTTTCCAGAGAGAATGAAAATGCCACGCCTTCATCAAAAAATGTCAGGTTTAGAATTCCAAGCACACACAACAGATTTCTATTAGTACCTTGGGTGGCACGGTGGCACAGTGGTTAGCACTGCTGCCTCACAGCACCAGGGACCCAGGTTCAATTCCGGCCTTGGGTCACTGTGTGGAGTTTGCATGTTTTCCTCGTGTCTGCATGGGTTTCCTCCGGGTGCTCCAGTTTCCTCCCACAGTCTGAAAGACGTGCTGGTTAGGTGCATTGGCCAAGCCAGGTTCTCCCTCAGTGTACCTAAACAGGCGCCAGAGTGTGGCGACTAGGGATTTTCACAGTGATTTCATTGCAGTGTTAATGTAAGCCTACTTGTGACACTAATAAATAAAATTTAGGTTATTATTTATCGTATAGTTGGTGCCGATTATCATCCTAACCTCTCTCTTCTCATCCACCTGCATTGGTTCCCAGTTCACCAACATCTCGACTTTAAAACTCATCTTTGTCTTTGAGATCCACCCCCCCCCCCCCCCCCCCCGACCCCTGACCCCCCGCCCCCTCCTGGTCTCCAAGGCCTTATTCTTAGTAACTTATTCTCTTTCACTGTTGCCTCTTCCAGCCATGTAACTCCATGAGAACTCTGCTTTCCTCCAGGTCTAGCCTCTTGTGTATGCCTTGTTTCCTTTGCCCAGGATCTAAGCTCTGTGATTTGCTCTCTAAACCTCTCTGACTGTCTCTTGATGCTTCTTCACACTGACCTCTTTAATGTTATGATGTGGAGATGCCGGCGTTGGACTGGGGTAAACACAGTAAGAAGTTTAACAACACCAGGTTAAAGTCCAACAGGTTTATTTGGTAGCAAAAGCCACAGAAGCTTTCGGAGCCTTAAGCCCCTTCTTCAGGTGAGTGAAGAATACTCACCTGAAGAAGGGGCTTAAGGCTCCGAAAGCTTGTGTGGCTTTTGCTACCAAATAAACCTGTTGGACTTTAACCTGGTGTTGTTAAACTTCTTTCTCTTTAACATTACCAAGGCTAGTGGGCCTGTGTAATAGAGAGTCCTAGGCTCGGACTTTATTCCTTGAAACATAAGAGAATGAGTGGTGACTTTATTGAGGTGTATAATATCATGAGGGGCATTGATAGGATGAACGCACATAGGGGTGAATTTTCCCTTTCCGCCCGCCATGGGAATTGTAGCGAGAGAGGGAGGCGGATTGCGGAAAGGTCCGTTGATCTCGGGTGGGATTTTCTGGTTTCAGGGTGAGCGCGGCCGGAAAATCCCACCCAGAATCTTTTTCCCAGGGAAGGGGAATTAAAAACTAGAGGGCATAAGTTTAAGGTGAGAGGTGAAAGATTTAAAAGGGACCCGAGGGGCAACTTCTTCACGCAGAGGGTGGGTCATATGTGGAATGAGCTGCCAGAGAAAGTGGTTGGGCAGGTTCAATGGCAACATTTAAAAAGCAGTTGGATAAGTACATGGATGGGGAAGGATTCGAGGGATATGGGCCAACATGTGCAATTGGGATGAGCTGGGAGGGCACCATGGTCGGCATGGACCTGTTGGGCCGAAGGGCCTGTCTCCATGCTGTATTGCTCTATGACTCTAAATAGTTGATCAGCTATCCTAGTGTCACCTTCCTCAGTTCAATGTTAATACTATGTTCTGTGAAGAGTCTTAGGATACTTGACTATGTTAACGGTGCTTTATAAATGCAAGTTGTTATTATAGGCCATTGAATTATCCAATGATTTGAATTAAGTAGGATTTTAAGATTAAAATGCTTTGAAATGTCAGATCATTTGAGTTAAAATGCTTTGAGTCTGTAGATTATGCATGTGCTATTGGTAATATAGAAGCTTCTGGGTATTTTGAGGTCACAAGTATTTGATGCACTAGAGGTCACTCTTGCTTTTCCAAACGAAAGTGTTGCAACGGCGACAGCTCACCTCCTTTGTTCCCAAGAGATTTCTCATTTCAGCCGGAGACGGGACAAAGCATTCCCTGTCCCCTCTCAGTGATTTCCACAGCTGTCTCCTCAGTGGGTTCTATTCTGCCAGTGTCTCTCTGACGTACTCATGGCTCATGTCATTATAGACCAATGATAAAGCAAAAGCCAAATTATGCGTAGTCAGGTTCGAATAAACAAAGGGCCGTTCAAATTATCATGGAGATTAAATATAAATACCTGAGAAACTAGATAAAAGGTCAACCTTGCTCGACAAACAACTTGAAAATTGTCGAGTTCCCCTCTCTTTGCAATTGAGGCCTTCACTAAAGGCCTGGCTGGTGGATAAGAGCTGACTTTTTTTAAATAATTGGGATCCTTGTTTGAATGCGTATACCAATATCAGGGGCAGATAATTTTGTGCTTTGGTTGGTTTCTTGAATCTCTTGTCCAGTGAAGTCAGGGTGTGGAGGTCAGTGCACCATGAACAATTCTGTCCAATATTCTATATTAGTTCAGGTATTTGAATAGTCCCAGGCCCGGGAAGAGCAAAATGACCCTGTAGTTAAGCCACATTGCTCGCGGTATTTCCTTTGAACTAAACCATCTTCTTTCGGATGAGTTTTGTGTCTTTAGCTTTGAGTCAACTGCAAAGTATGGCAGGTCAACTCAGAATCAAGCATGTTACTGACTCAATAGGGGATCTGCAGTGTCCAAAGAATAGAATGTTCTGGAAAAACTCAGTGGGTCCAGCAGCACCTGTGGACGGAGAAAATTGTTTCGAGCCCGAAATAGCTCTTCCAAACCCGAGATAACGCTGTATCTCTCTCTACAGATGCTGCCAGACCTGCTGAATTTAAAGTAAAGTTTACTTATTATTCACAAGTAAGGCTTACATTAACACTGCAATGAAGTTATCGTGAAATTCCCCTAGTCGCCACACTCCGGCGCCTGTTCGGGTCAATGCACCTAACTAGCATGCCTTTCAGACTGTGAGAGGAAACCGGAGCACCCGGAGGAAATCCACCCAGACACGGAGAGAACATGCAAACGCCACACAGACAGTGACCCGAGGCTGGAATCAAACCCAGGTCCCTGGCGCTGTGAAGCAGCAGTGCTAACCACTGCGCTACTGTGCTGCCCTATCCAGCCCTTATCCAGCACTTTCAGATCTCCAGCATCCATAGTATTTTGCTTTCATTCTGAGATCTTGGGTGGAATTTTCCGGCAGTTGTGCCAGCGGGATTTTCTGGTCCCGCTGCAGTGAACGGAGATTTGGCTGAGCGCCAAGTTCTCCATCCTCGTTTGCAGGGGCAGTGGGGCATGAACAGCTAGAAAATTCCGGCTATTATTTTAGATTAGTTGAGTTATTTTTCTCAATGAAAACATCATAAATGTTCTTAAACAATAGAGCCACTGATGGCATTATTTATCAATGTCACAAGTAGACTTACATTAACACTGTAATGAGGTTACTGTGAAATTTCCCTGGTTGCCACACTCCGGCACCTGTTCGGGTACACTGAGGGAAAATGTAGCATGGCCAATGCACCTAACCAGCACGTCTTTCGGACTGTGGGAGGAAACTGGAGCACCCGGAGGAAACCCACACAGACACGGGGAGAACGTGCAAACTCCACGCAGACAGTGACCCAAGCCGGGAATCGAACCCGGGTCTCTGGTGCTATGAGGCTGCAGTGCTAACCATTATGCCACTGTACCCCACCTCAGTACTTGTCATGACCAATCAAGGAAATACATTTAAGAAGTCTGTAAATGTACAATCATCTTAAGTGAATAGAAACAAAATACTTTAACATGAGTGTTTAGGGCGAATATTGGGGCTGGATTTTCCAGCCTTTACCCTGTTGCTCCGTGCTCTAACCTGTCAGCAGTCAATGTTCACAAAAACGCTGGAAATGTTTTGAGTGTCAGGTCTTAAGTTCTAACATCTGTTCCTAAACTGACTTTGTACCTCACGTCCAATAAAATTCTCCTGCTCTCCATTCGGAGCTCAGTGCGCTGTCAGCCGATTGGCCAGCTCAATTGACAGCTACAGGAGAAAATCCCAGAACATCTGCTAGCTACACCTTCTGAACACCCGGGAACACCAGGAGAAAGACCCTGGGCAGTGTCCTCGACAAACACTAGCCTGACTGTGACAGGCAGGAGCTGGTGACTCTTACCTCACAGCACCAAGCCTAGAAGCTGCAGTCACCGAGGGAAGCAAACAAACACTGGTCGTGGAAATGGACGGAGGCAGCAAGAGTGTTTCTGTGTTAAATCTGCAGTTCTTGCAGCAAAACATCTTTCTCTTGTGTAAATATTTGATGAAAATGTGAAGAAATTATTTTTCAAACCAATTTCCTTATTTCTTTGTTAATCCCAGAATTGTATTTCTTTCAGCACTCCCTCCATCCTGTGTCCTTTCCTCACTTCCCCTCTCCTTCCCCTCTCCTCTCCACCCCCCCCCCCCGCTCCTCTCTCCTTCCCTTCCCTCTCCTTCCCTTTCCTATCTACCCCTCTCCTCGCTTCTCTGTCCCTCACCTCCCTGTCCCTCCCTCCCTTTCCCTCACCTCCCTGTTCCTCCCTCCCTTTCTTTCACTTCTCCCCTCCTCCCCTCCTCCTTTCCCTCTCCTCCCTTTTCCTCCCCCCTTTCCACTCCTCTCCTCACTCCTCCCCTTCTCTATCCTCCCCTTCCCTCACCTCGCTTCTCTGTCCCACTCCTCCGCTCTCCTCACCTCCCCTTCCCTCTCCTCCCCTTCCTTCTCCTCCCTTTCCCTTACTTCCGTTCCCTCTCCTCTTCTTTCCTCCCTGCTCATTCCCCCCTTCCTTCTCTTACTCTTCCTTTCCCTCTTGCTACTTCCCCCTCTGCCCCCCTGCTCCCCTCTCCTCCGTCTCCTTTCCCCTTTGCTTCTTTCCTCTTATTTCCTCTCCTCTCTCCTCTCCTCCCACCACACCGCTTTCCTCCCTTCTACTCCCCTCACCTCTCCTTCCTCTACTCTACTTTGCTGCTCTCTCCCTCCCCCCCCAACCCTTCTCCCTCCCCCCCCAACCCTTCTCCCTCCCCCTTCCCTTAACACAAAGAACAAAGAAAATTACAGCACAGGGACAGGCCCTTCAGCCCTCCAAGCCTGCACCGACCATGCTGCCTGACTTAACTAAAATCCCCTACCCTTCCCGAGACCATATCCCTCTATTCGCAACCCCCTTTAAAAGTCACTATCGTATCTGCTTCCACTACCTCTCCCAGTAGCGAGCTCCAGGCACCCATCACCCTCTGTGTAAAACAACTTGCCTCGTACATCTCCTTTAAACCTTGCCCCTCGCACCTTAAACCTATGCCCCCCCTAGTAATTGACTCTTCCACCCTGGGAAAAAGCTTCTGACTATCCACTCTGTCCATGCCCCTCATAATAGGGCGGCACGGTACCACAGTGGTTAGCACTGCTGCTTCACAGCTCCAGGGTCCCGGGTTCGATTCCCGGCTCGGGTCACTGTCTGTGTGGAGTTTGCACATTCTCCTCGTGTCTGCGTGGGTTTCCTCCGGGTGCTCCGGTTTCCTCCCACAGTCCAAAGATGTGCGGGTTAGGTTGATTGGCCAGGTTAAAAAAAATTGCCCCTTAGAGTCCTGGGATGCGTAGGTTAGAGGGATTAGTGGGTAAAGTATGTGGGGGTAGGGCCTGGGTGGGATTATGGTCGGTGCAGACTCGATGGGTCGAATGGCCTCCTTCTGCACTGTAGGGTTTCTATGATTCTATAATCTTGTAGACTTCTATCAGGTCGCCCCTCAACCTCCATCGTTCCAGTGAGAACAAACCAAGTTTCTCCAACCTCTCCTCATAGCTAATGCCCTCCATACCAGGCAACATCCTGGTAAATCTTTTCCGTACCCTCTCCAAAGCCTCCACATCCTTCCGGTAGTGTGGCGATCAAAATTGAACACGATATTCCAAGTGCGGCCTAACTAAGGTTCTATAAAGCTGCAACATGACTTGCCAATTTTTAAACTCAATGCCCCAGCCGATGAAGGCAAGCTTGCCGTATGCCTTTTTGACTACTTTCTCCACCTGCATTGCCACTTTCAGTGACCTGGGTACCTGTACACCCAGATCCCTCTGCCTATCAATATTCTGAAGGGTTCTGCCATTTACTGTATGTTTCTTATCTGTATTAGACTTTCCAAAATGTATTACCTCACATTTTGTACACATTTCTCCTTTATCCTCACCTCCACTCGTTTCATTTCATTCCTTTCTTCTCTCCTTCTCTCCTGAAGATGGAAACATTTTATTGAAATACGTTGGGTAATGAACACTGAGGGGTTTGGAACCTGCACACCAATCTTGATGTTCCAAGAAAGACAGGGTTGAGTTGTTGGATTGCAGCTGTTGACATTGACGGGATTTGTTGACTGAAATCTCCGAACAGTAACTTCTTACTTTAATTTTACTTTTATTGCTGCAAGAAGGGTTGACTCCTGAGGGTGACATGGGCTAAAAAGACCTTTTGGAAGGGGTGGTCGCAGGAGGTCATTCGGCCCATCTCATCTGTGCTGGTTCTCTATAGAGCGGTGATGGGCACCCTAGGCTAGTGAGTGGGCTGGTGAGTGACCCTCCTTCACCTCAGTGGGCCATAAGATTGATATTGGGCTTGTTCACTAACCGTGACCCCATGAATAAGATTAAATACATTTAATACACGCCAGATATTTCATCATTTATGGAAAATTCTTAATCTTTCATGTATTATTAGAACTGTCATTAACTTCAGATGGTAAAAACAAAAAAAGTATTTACATTTTGGACACCGAGTGCAGAGGGAGTCAATGTTGTGAGCAATCAGCACACACCTCACTTCACTCATCCTTGCTTTACCTGTGAATCACTTCAGTCACACTGGGAGGGAAAAAACTGGGCAGATGGAAATCACCAGAATGTGATTTCCATCTGCCCAGTTTCCTCCCACAGTCCAAAGATGTGCGGGTTAGGTTGGTTGGCCGTGCTAAAATTGCCCCTTAGTGTCCTGGGATGCGTAGATTAGAGGGATTAGTGGGTAAAATATGTAGGGATATGGGGGTAGGGCCTGGGTGGGATTGTGGTCGGTGCAGACTCGATGGGCCGAATGGCCTCTTTCTGTACTGTAGGGTTTCTATGATAACCCTGCACATGGGCAATGGTCAACAGAATGTCTCGTGGGGCCTCACTCAGAACCCAGATGGGCCACATGTGGCACCCTGGCTCCCACCTCTGCTGGAGAGCAATTCTCCTCTTAACTTTAAGTTTAAAGTTTATTGTCACAAGTAGGCTTACATTAACACTGCAATGAAGTTATTGTGAAAATCCCCTAGTCACCACACTCCGGCACTTGTTCGGGCACACTGAGGGAGAATTTAGCATGGCCAATCCACCTAACCAGTACGTTTAAGGAGCGTCTGGACAAATACATGAATAGTATGGGAATATGGTTCCCGGAAGGATAGGGGGTTTTAGTTCAGTCAGGTAGCATGATCGGCACAGGCTTGGAGGACTGAAGGGCCTGTTCTTGTGCTGTAATATTCTTTGTTCTTTGTCTTTCAGACTGTGGGAGGAAACCGGAGCACCCGGAGGAAACCCACGCAGACACTTGGAGAACATGCAGACTCTGCACAGACAGTGACCCAAGCTGGGAATCGAACCCGGGTCCCTGGTGCTGTGAGGCAGCAGTGCTAACCACTGTGCCGCCGTGCTGCCCAACTTTGTTCCACATTTCCCCTGTAGCACGGCAAAGCTTTCCTCCTTGGAGAATGGTCAAATCCTCTTTTGACCTGACGTTATCCCAGAATGCCAAAGGGTAGCTCACCAACAGTTGGCTTGTACAATGGGAAGCCATTAAAACACGTTGTTGCCGTGTGAAGATCAAAGGTCACATGGGGCCATTAGCCATTGTTACTCTACAAGTAACAGCATCACATTCCTCATTATCATTCACATGTCCCTGTGGGAAGAAAAATCAATGGGAGTCTGCTGATCTGATTCCACATTTTTATTTAATATATTTCCAGCATGTTGTCTTGTTCTTTGCTCCGACTCAATATTGAGCATTATCGAGCTGAATTGCAATGTAGAATGTCATAAAGTCCCAGGGATACGCACAATGCCAGTCACAGTTAGATCATTCCCAGTCTATCCGAGTTCAGATCAGGAAAGCAAATTTGCGTGGAGAACACATGGAGAGAAATATTTTGGTTCGAGGGGCCTTCAGCCAGGGTTTAAAGTTACAAATGGGTTATCCAGTTACAGCAGCAACCCCCATTGCCATTTATGATGCATCTCAATTGAATCCGAAGGCTCAAAGCATCGAATGAGCACTTATTAACTGAGGTTTAGTGCTATCGTTATCAGAGTGAGATTGAGAGGTACAACTGAGTTACTAAAAATAATAAATTGGGGATTTGTCCAGAGCTATTTCTCTGTCTTTAATTCAGTTTATAAACATTCCTTTAGACTTGTGTCAGAACACAGGAAAAGCAGCAGAAAGAGGTTTGACTAATGTCATTAATTCCTGCCTGGGGAATTACATCCTATATATATATATGTGACTTGCAATGGAAATCTGCTCTTTCCCTCAACTGTATTCTCAGTTGCTACTTCTTTTCCCCAGAACATTATTAATCATTTAAGTGTTGGAGTATTTGTAAATATGTAGGTTGGCTGACGTACCCAGGCTGATGGATTTACCGAAACAAAGTTCCAAAATTTAAATCATGCCAATCTTTTATTTATGTTTTATTTATTCAAAGGATATAGGCGTCACTGGCTAGACCAGCGTTTGTTGCCTCAGTTACCCTTGAGAAGGTGGTGGTGAGCTGCCTTCCTGAACCGCTGCAGCCCATGAGATGCAGTTCCACCCACAGTGCTGTCAGCGAGGGACTTCCAGAATCTTGATCCAGTGACTGTGGAGGAACGGCGATATATTTCCAAGTCAGGATGGTGAGTGGCTTGGAGGGGAGCTGCCAAGTGGTGGTGTTCCCATGTGTCTGCTGCCCTTGTCCATCTAGATGGTAGCGGCCGTGGGTTTGGAGGGTGCTGCCTAAGAATCCTTGGTAAGTTCCTGTAGTGAATCTTATAGGTGGTACACATTGCTGCCATGGTTCATTGGTGGTGGAGGGAACAAATGTTTGTGGATGGGGTGCCAATCAAGTGGGCTGTTTTGTCCTGGATGGTGTCAAGCTTCTTGAGCGTTGTTGGAGCTGCATCACCCAGGCAACTGGAGAATATTCCATTCCTGAATTGGGACTCGTAGATGGTGGACAGGCTTTGTAGAGTCAGGAGGAGAGTTACTTGAAATGGAGACTCCCAGGCATCTTAAACTGACTTTGACTGATTTGGCCCCTGAGAGTATGCAGGTAAACCGCACACCCCTTTCCCCACCCCCACACCCACCTCTGTTCTAACTGGAATGGTGCAGATTGATGTTGCTTTGTCTATTTTTCTTTCAATGATTAGCCCTTCTGTGACATGATTTATTTCATTACAGATGCTAGATAAATGCAGGTTGTTATCTGGTTTCTCCATTTCTTCCACTTTGGCCAATTTCCATTTGATGGAGGCTAGATGCCCTCTAATTGACCTCCGCAACATTGAGCTATGTGGGAAACACAGAGACCACTCAGTATGAGGCAAGGTATCAGAAAGAGTGCTGAGTTCAGTGATCAGTTCACCTAGATGTTGCGTGAAGTTGAGTCCAGAAGGTCTATTGGGAGAAGAGGAGACCTCCTTGCTCCGATCTTCCACCTGACCATGCAAATGGAGGAAAATTAAATCCTTGGGGCTGTTTCCCAGTAATCCATCTTAGCTTCAATGAAGTTGTCGGATTCCTGGAATAAAGCTTAGGCTCCGTCTACTCTGTATATCCAGGATCCGTGCTGTACATCAACTGAACATAAGAACATAAGTACTAGGGGCAGGAGTAGGCCATCTGGCCCCTTGAGCCTGCTCCGCCATTCAATAAGATCATGGCTAATCTTTTTGTGGACTCAGCTCCACTTACCCGCCCACTCACCATAACCCTTAATTCCCTTATTGTTCAAAAATTTATCTATTCTTGCCTTAAAAACATTCAATGAGGTAGCCTCAACTGCTTCACTGGGCAGGGAATTCCACAGATTCACAACTCTTCGTGTGAAGACGTTCCTCCTCAACTCAGTCCTAGATTTGCTTCCCCTTATTTTGAGACCGTGCCCCCTAGTTCTAGTTTCACCCGCCAGTGGAAACAACTTCCCTGCTTCTATCTTATCTATTCCCTTCATAATCTTATATGTTTCTATAAGATCTCCCCTCATTCTTCTGAATTCCAATGAGTATAACAGTCTCCTCAGTCCCTCCTCATAAGCCAACCCCCTCAACTCCAGAATCAACCTAGTGAATCTCCTCTGCACCCCCTCCAGTGTCAGTATATCCTTTCTCAAGTAAGGAGACCAAAACTGTACACAGTACTCCAGGTGTGGCCTCACCAGCACCTTATACAGATGCAACATAATCTCGCTGTTTTTCAACTCCATCCCTCTAGCAATGAAGGACAAAATTCCATTTGCCTTCTTAATTACCTGCTGCACCTGCAAACCAACTCCTTGTGTTTCCTGCACAAGGACACCCAGGTCCCTCTGCACAGCAGCATGCTGCAATATTTTACCAGTTAAATAATAGTCCATTTTGCTGTTATTCCTACCAAAATGGATGACCTCACATTTACCAACATTGTACTCCATCTGCCAGACCCTCGCCCACTCACTTAGATTATCTATATCCCTTTGCAGACTTTCAGCATCCTCTGCACACTTTGCTCTTCCACCCATCTTAGTATCATCTGCGAATCCTGACACACTACACTTGGTCCCCAACTCCAAATCATCTATGTAAATCGTAAACAATTGCGGTCCCAACACTGGTCCCTGAGGCACACCACTAGTCACTGATCGCCAACCAGAAAAACACCCATTTAGCCCCACTCTTTGCTTTCTGTTAGTTAACCAATCCTCTATCCATGCTAATATATTACCCGTAACACTGTGCGCCTTTATCTTATGTAGCAGTCTTTGGTGCGGCAACTTGTCAAATGCCTTCTGGACATCCAGATACACCACATCCACAGGTTTCCCATTGTCCACTGCACATGTAATGTTCTCAAAGAATTCCACCAAATTAGTCAAACATGACATGCCCCTCATGAACCCATGCTGCGTCTTAGTTATGGGGGGAGTATAAAAAGATGGAAGTCTTGCTACAACCACACAGAGCATTGGTCAGACTGCATCGAGAGCACTGTGTGCAGTTTTGGTCACCTTACTGAAGGATCGGGGACATACTCACATTTGAGGCAGTTCAGAAAAAAATCATGAGGCCAATTTCTGGGATGGAGCGGTTTTATGAGGAAATGTTAAGCAGGTTGGATCTACACTCATAACAATCAAAAGAATGGGAGAAGATCTTATTAAAGCAGATAAGATTCTGAAGCGGCTGGATAGGGTAAATGCTGAAAGGATGGGGGGCCATTTTCCCAAAAGTGCTGAATTGGTGGGAAAACTGTTCTGGATCACGATTGTTTTCTCAGTGCAGCTTCAGACCTGAATCTCCGCACTCTGTGTAATGCAGAGATCACAATCATGAATCTCATTAAAAACCAGGCGGGGCGGGGACTATTTGCGCCGGAGCCTGACAGCTCTGGGACTCTGCGCATGATCACTGGCCAGCCCGGGACCCCCGCAATGCTGCCCATCCAGCTTCCACCCCCACGGCCCGATCGCAGCCCCCACAACAATTCCCGGGCCAGCCCTGACCCCCCCCCCCACCCAACCCACCCCGGAGCGCCCCGATGCCCAGGCCACCCTTCCCAGTGGTGGCGATCCCCTCACCCTGGCAGAGCAGCCCCCATCGCCCCCAATGACCGCCCCCCCCTCCGATGTTTCCCTCTCATGGGAGAATCTAGAATTGGGGGCAAAGTTTCAAAATAAGGTCTTTCTCATTGATGATGGAGATAAGGAAGAACTTTTAAAAATTCATTTGTGGGACATGGGCCTTGCTGGTTGGCCAGCATTTATTGCCCATTGTAGGTCCTGGACTCTGGAATGATGTTCTAGCTTTGTGATTCACCAGAATTAAAAAAGAGAGAGAGGATTGAGTGACACAAAAGGCCAAATTTTATTCAGGAAGGAATGAAATTAACCAGACCTGTCAACATGCACACATAACCAGTTACTATGTTATGGAAGGAAGAGACTAGAACAACGCAATAGATATTTTTAGGTTTGCGCAATTTTACACAATTCCCAACCACCCTTTCTCAACTCTTGGCTAATTGGGGATTCCTGTGGACTGTAGATTATACTCACCACTCCTGGGGTCAAAGGGGCAGTACTGCCTTTAAGCCAGGGCCCTCTTCCTTTCAAGTGACATGCATCTTGGTCGTGCGGTTAGGTAGATATAAAAATCTTTGATGTGCAACCCAGGCCTTCAGTCTGGGGTTGTGTCTGAAAATGCAGTTTCTTGTATCCTGAATCTTTGCTGGTAAGTACTTGGTGAATTTCTTTCTTTGGTGGTTGAAGAGTAATTTTTAGAGTCTTTTCAGTTGTTGGAGCATATATGGAACAAGGTTGCGGCTCAGTCAAAGTCAGTTGGTTCTGGTCGGTGAAGAGTCCCTGGCTGGAGTTGCAATGAAGTGAATAACCAATGTGCTCCGGCTAAAAGAGTCTCCTGTCCTTTGTCTTAATCCAATTTTATAAGATGCTTCCTTTGAAATTCTGGCCGGCTTCTCCCAAGGTCGGTCAAATTTGATGAGACTGCTTGGAGCTGATGAAGTGCAAAATGGTTTTGATGGTCCTCAGGAGGTGTTGATCACTTTTCCATCAAGGTGGTTTTGCAAGATACAGCCTGGGCCCAAACCTGTTGGACTTCACAGACAACTTGGAGTCTATAATGTGTACTGTCCATAGATAGAGTCATAGAGTCATAGAGGTTTACAGCATAGAAACAGGCTCTTCAGCCCAACTTGTCCATGCTGCCCCTTTTTTGAACCCAACTGTGACTCCACTTTCAAGGAGTTATGAACCTATACCCCGAGATCTCTTTGTTCTATAACTCTCCCCCCCCCAATGCCCTACCATTAACTGAGTAAGTCTTGCCCTGGTTCGATCTACCAAAATGCATCACCTCGCATTTATCTAAATTAAACTCCATCTGCCATTCATCAGCCTACTGGCCCAATTGATCAAGATCCCGTTGCAATCCTAGATAACCTTCTTCACTGTCCATTATGCCACCAATCTTGGTGTCATCTGCACACTTACTAACCATGCCTACTAAATTCTCATCCAAATCATTAATATGAATGACAAATAACAGTGGACCCAGCACCAATCCCTGAGGCACACCACTGGTCACATGTCTCCAGTTTGAAAAACAACCCTCTACAACCACCCTCTGTCCTCTGTCATCAAGCCAATTTTGTATCCATTTGGCTATCTCATCCTGGATCCTGTGAGATATAACCTTGTGCAACAACCTTCCATATGATACCTTGTCAAAGGCCTTGCTAAAGTCCATGTTGACAGCATCAACTGCACTGCCCTCATCTACCTTCTTGATTACCCCTTCAAAAAGCTCGATCAAATTTGTGAGACATGATTTTCCACTCACAAAGCCATGCTGACTGTCCCTAATCAGTCCTTGCGTCTCTAAATACCTGTAGATCCTGTCTCTCAAAATACCTTCTAACAACTTACCCACTACAGATGTGAGGCTCAACGGCCTGTAGTTCCCAGGGTTATTATGGGTAGCATTGTTCTTTGGTTTCGAGCCAGGTGTAGCAGGGCCTGTTCTGTATTTTTATTTTATTCATTCGTGGGACACGGATGATGCTGGCTGGCCAGCATTTATTGCCCATCCCTAGTTGCCCTTGAGAAGGTGGTAGTGAGCTGCCTTCTTGAATCGCTGCAGTCCATGTTCTGTGGGTTGACCCACAATGCCGTTAGGAAGGGAATTCCAGGATTTTGACCCAGCGACTTTGAAGGAACGGCGATATATTTCCAAGTCAGGATGGTGAGTGGCTTGAAGGGGAACTTGCAAGTGGTGGTGTTCCCATGTATCTGCTGCCTTTGTCCTCCTAGATGGCAGTGGTCGTGGGTTTGGAAGGTGCTGTCTCAGGATCTTTGGTGAATTGCTGCAGTGCACCTTGTAGATGGTACACACTGCTGCTACTGAGCGTCAGTGGTGGAGGGAGTGGATGTTTGTAGATGTGGTGCCAATCAAGAAGACTGCTTTGTCCTGGATGGTGTCAAGCTTCTTGAGTGTTGTTGGAGCTGCACCCATCCAGGCAAGTGGGGAGAATTCCATCACATTCCTGACCTGTGCCTTGTAGATGGTGGACAGGCTTTGGAGAGTCAGGAGGTGAGTTACTCACCACAGTATTCCTAGCCCCTGACCTGCTCTTGTAGCCACTGTGTTTATGTGGTTAAGTTTCTGGTCAATGATAACCCCAAGGATATTGACAATGGGGGATTACCAGTGGATGATGGTAACACCATTGAATGTCAAGGGGCGGTGGTTTGAGTGTCTCTTATTGAATAACTAGCATAACTGGCATAACTAGCAGGCTAGTTTTGCCATGACTCATTGTTCTTTGTCTGCTCAAGCAGCTCCCAGATGGATTGGATAAGGCTGTGTATCTCTTTGTCTGTCGGTGTCTTGATGTCTTGTTTGCAGCCATTTTAAATCCACATGTTTTGAAACACAGAATTTTAAGTTTGTCCGTATTTCACCAGTTTTGTCCATATTCCACATATTGTATTAATGTCCATAAAAAGATGGATTTACCACATCTTACACCATCTCTAGTTGCCCTTGAGAAGGTGATGGTGAGCTGACTTCTTGAATCGCTGCAGTCCACATGTTGTGGGTTGACCCACAATGCCGTTAGGGAGGGAGTTCCAGGATTTCGACCCAGCCACTGCGAAGAAACGGCGACATATTTCCAACTTGGATGGGGCCTGAGACACTACCCTGAGGGACTCCCGCAGTGATGTCCTGGAGCTAACTCATCATTAGTGTTTAGAATTCTCGCCCGCAGTCAGCAGTAGAGGCTGGATCATTGGGTGGAATTCGACGGCCCATCGTGATGGGGACGGGGCTGGAAAATGCAGTGAGCTGTTTGAAACTTCATCGACATCAGCGGGACTGGAAGATCCCGCTGGTGGAAATGGCCGTAAAACTGCCCCCCCTCCCCCCCCATTTCATTCAAGACAAAATTAGAGATATTTCTAATTGACAAGGTGGCCAAGTGTTATAAAGGGGCAGACAGGAGAGTGCAGTTTAGCACAGTCAGATCAGACATGATCTATTGATCGATGGAGAAGAATCAAAGGGCTGAATGGCCTACTCCTGCTTCTATTCATTATTCTTATGTCACAGTAGATGAGCAGGAGACAATTCCCACCACATGGAAATATGTTCCCAGGGTTACAGGGTTAACATTTGTCAAACGTAAGGGCAGTATGGTGGCACAATGGTTAGCACTGCTGCCTCACAGCTCCTGAGACCCAGGTTTGATTCCATCTTTGGGTGACTGTGTGTGTGAAGTTTGTGCATTCTCCCCGTGTCTGCGTAGGTTTCCTCTGGGTGCTCCGGTTTCCTCTCACATGGCCATGCTAAATTGCCCCTTGATAGAATCATAGAATCCCTACAGTGCAGAAGGAGGCCATTTGTCCCATCAAGCCTACGCTGGCAACAATCCCACCCAAGCCCATAACCCCACGTGTTTAACCTGCTCGTCCCCCCTGATGCTCAGGGGCAATTTAGCATGGCCAATCAACCTAACCTGCAACCTAACTTGAAGAAACCGGGAGGAAACCCACGCAAACATGGAGAGAACATGCAAACTCCACACAAACATTCACTCATGGCTGGAATTGACCCTGGCTCCCTGGCGCTGTGAGGCAGCTGTGCTAACCACTGCGCCACCATGCCGCCCTGTATCCAAAGATGTGCAAGTTGGATTGACCATGGTAAATGTGTGGGGTTACGGGGATAGGGTAGGGATGAGCTTGGATAAGATGCCCCTTCAGAGTGTCAGTGCAGACTCGATGGGCCAAATGGCTTCCTTCTGCACTGGAGGAATTCTCTGAAACATAGATGGATGCGTTACATGGGCCAAGTTATAATTTATCACACTTGCTGAGTCATGAATGGTTGTCACAAGAGGTCACAGGTTTAGGGTGCTGAGGTAGGTACAGAGGAGATGTTAGGGGTAAGTTTTTCACTCAGAGGGTGGTGGGTGTGTGGAATCGGCTGCCGGTAGTGGTGGTGGAGGCGGATTCGATAGGGTCTTTTAAGAGACTTTTGGATAAGTTCATGGAAGTTAGTAAGATAGAGGGTTATAGGTAAGCCTAGTAGGTAGGGACATGTTCGGCGCAACTTGTGGGCCGAAGGGCCTGTTTGTGCTGTAGCTTTTCTATGTTCTATGTTTTATGAGTCAGGCCAAGTGTTGATTTAAGAAAATAATCGTGTTATCAATGAAGACTGAGAGGAAAGCTATTATGGAAGTAGATGCAACACTTACAAGAAATGTGAAGATTAGGCAAAACTTATAATTAAGACGGACACTGGTTCTCAAATAGCATAACGAAGAATGAATTGAAGAATATGCTGTTTTGTAACAAGTGGGATATTTATATGATGCCGGGAGTAAGTTTTAGCTACAATACCTTCAGTAGCAGGAGAGCGCAATTAAGGCACGTCGGAATAACTTTAGCTGTTCCCATTTTAAATGCTGTCACAGGATCATGAATCCCATTGCCAGCGAGTGGTACACCTCCTCCTGTCACTCTGAAACTCACTGTTGGGGGAGGGGGGGGGATAGAGGAGGAAAAACCCCAACCAGAGTTCCTGTCATTCTCCGTGTTGATCCATCTCCATTCAAAATGTTGATACAGGGAGTTTTCATGGAAAAAAGTGACTTTAAATCATGACACTTGATGCAACCGGAATATTCTGGAAGACATGATGGGTGGGGTTTTCCGCTTCCCTGCCCCTACAGTGAGTTTTGTGGTGGTGGAGGCAGCTTGCCATTGGCTAGCGCTGGCATCTTCTAGTCCCGTTGCTATCAAAGGGAGTTTGCACCCTTCACTGCTGGGGAACCCGCAGCAGGGTGGGGGCATGGGGAGGCGGCGGAGGGCAGGGGAGGTGGGCACCGGCAGGAACAGCTGAAAAATCCCACCCAATATTTTAAATAATATATCAATGAAAATCGGAAGAGTCAGGGATGGATAGAAACTGGGAGATAGATGGGATGAGAGAGATAAAGACCAGAAAAGCAAAGGTGAAAAAATAAGAATGGGAAATTAAATAGAAAATGAAAGCATTCCTTGTAGTGTGTGTAAAGCCCAACACATCTGAAGATGGTGAAGCAGACTAATGAATCCTAAACATTTATTCTTGCATCAAAAAGGCTACTTAATAATTGAGCGAAGTAGAAATTCTCTGTTCTGAGATGTTTGTGGCCCTTCCCTGTAGCTGGATTCACTGTACTTATTGAGTTAGGAAGAAAATCCAAAGTATACTTCCCCATGAGGTCATAAGGAGGTATATTATTTAAGAGAATAAAATAGACTATTACAAATATACTTCTATCAAATGGGATGGAAGTTCTCCAAACCCAAAGAACTTCTTAAGACCATAAGACCATAAGACATAGGAGCGGAAGTAAGGCCATTCGGCCCATCGAGTCCACTCCACCATTCAATCATGGTTGATTTCAACTCCATTTACCCGCTCTCTCCCCATAGCCCTTTATTCCTCGAGAAATCAAGAATTTATCAATTTCTGTCTTGAAGACGCTCAACGTCTCGGCCTCCACAGCCCTCTGTGGCAATGAATTCCACAGACCCACCACTCTCTGGCTGAAGAAATTTCTCCTCATCTCTGTTCTAAAGTGACTCCCTTTTATTCTAAGGCTGTGCCCCCGCGTCCTAGTCTCCCCTGTTAATGGAAACAACTTCCCTACGTCCATCCTATCTAAGCCGTTCATTATCTTGTAAGTTTCTATCAGATCTCCCCTCAACCTCCTAAACTCCAATGAATATAATCCCACGATCCTCAGACGTTCATCGTATGTCAGGCCTACCATTCCTGGGATCATCCGTGTGAATCTCCGCTGGACCCGCTCCAGTGCCAGTATGTCCTTCCTGAGGTGTGGGGCCCAAAATTGCTCACAGTACTCCAAATGGGGCCTAACCAGTGCTTTATAAAGCCTCAGAAGTACATCCCTGCTTTTGTATTCCAAGCCTCTTGAGATAAATGACAACATTACATTTGCTTTCTTAATTACGGACTCAACCTGCAAGTTTACCTTTAGAGAATCCTGGACTAGGACTCCCAAGTCCCTTTGCACTTTAGCATTATGAATTTTGTCACCGTTTAGAAAATAGTCCATGCCTCTATTCTTTTTTCCAAAGTGTACGACCTCGCACTTGCCCACGTTGAATTTCATCAGCCACTTCTTGGACCACTCTCCTAAACTGTCTAAATCTTTCTGCAGCCTCCCCACCTCCTCAATACTACCTGCCCCTCCACCTATCTTTGTATCATCGGCAAACTTGGCCAGAATGCTCCCAGTCCCATTTTGTTATGTGTAAGTCCATATCTCCGAGAAGTTTTGTGTGCTTCATTCTCACAAGAGACCTGTTATAAAGTTTTAAAGTTTATTTATTAGTGTCACAATTAGGCTTACGTTAACACTGCAATGAAGTTACTGTGAAAATCTCCTAGTCGCTACACTCCGCGCTTGTTCGGATACACTGAGGAAGAATTTAGCATGGCCAATGCACCTGTGCATGTTTCCACTAGTAGGAAAAACTAGAACCAGAGGGCACAACCTCAGGCTAAAGGGAAGATCCTTTAAAACAGAGATGAGAATGAAGTTCTTCAGCCAGAGAGTGGTGAATCTGTGGAACTCTTTGCTGCAGTGGAGGCCAGGTCATTGAGTGTCTTTAAGACAGAGATAGTTCTTGATTAATAAGGGGATCAGGGGTTATGTGGAAAAGGCAGGAGAATGGGGATGAGAAAAAAATCAGCCATGATTGAATGGCGGAGCAGACTCGATGGGCTGAGTGGCCTAATTCTGCTCCTATGTCTTATGGTCTAATCGGCACGTCTTTCGGAGTGTGAGAGGAAACCGGAGCACCCGGAGGAAATCCACACAGACACGGGAGAACATGCAAACTCCACACAATCACCCAAGGCCGGAATTGAACCCAGGCACCTGGCACTGTGAGGCAGCAGTGCTAACCACTGTGCCACCGTGCCACCCCATTGCCACCAGCAGACCATCTTCAAAACATTCTAGAGTAGCATTGATAATCCCAATTATTTGTGGTCAAGTGATCCTCAAATAACACCGACGTTATAGTTGCAGAAACCTGGCTCTCAGTTTTGGGGTCAATGACTGTCAGGAGTTCAGAGCCACCTGAACATTCTGACGCTAATGGACAGGTCAGTCGAGGGCTGAACAGTAAGTAAGAACCCAAGTGAAACATGCCCCACCTGAGTCTGTCTCTATTTATGTCTGCGGAGGGAGTCTCTATTATCCTCTCTAACCACAGAAGCATGAGTTGGGTGCGTTCATTATATCAGAGCAAAGTAATGGAGTCTGCATGGGTAATAAATCTGCCTGCTTCTGTTATCTGACACTGATAAATTAACCTGACTCCCTTCATCTGCTACATTCTGTCATCAGATATGTTACCATCAGATGATTATTTTCAGATGTTACTGTCTGATCTATACAATGGTTATATTTATGAGTGAAAGCCTGGGTCCGTAAGACAGGGTTGTGGGATATGTGTCAGCTTTCAATAAATTCCTCAGCAGCCTGTGGTTAAAGGAAACACACATGGGATTTTATCTAAAAGAGAAAATTTGACTGTAATTCATCCACGGCCCCGAAAGGTGAATTGCGACTGTATTCAAATTCATTTCATGAATAAACAATGATGTGGCTTCATGGACTTTAATGCATCTTATAAAGTTTTACGAGCTGATGTTATTCCCCATTGTGTTTTAATGAACTGGGGCTTTATGTTTTGACGTTTTCCACCCAATAATTATCTCATTAACTTAAAAAGCTAAATGTGACTTGATTCACAAGTCAAGCACTCTCCGTGTAACTTTAACTACGGGCCATGTCATTGACATATCCGCATTTAGGAATATTTGTGTTAATGTTTATCTCTGCTCATTTCCTTGTGTTCAGGTATCTCACATCACATATATTTATTTATTCAGACATGCAGACAGCCAGTCTGCCTGTTCCTGGGGCTCTGGAGGAGTCTTTAATCCCTTCTACTCCTTACCTCTGTAGGAAAGCTGCTTGTCTTTATTTTAAAGCAGTTTTCAAGATGTCAGCATCAGTGGCAAAGCTGCCATTTATCACCTGTTCTGATTGCCCTTGAGGGGGTTGGAGTGAACCTTCTAGTTGAACTGCATGTGAGGGGGCTCCTGCAGTGTCGTTAGGGAGGATGAGGGAATGCCCAAGACAAAATAGTTTGCCTGATTTGTGTGATAGAATCCTGAACTTTGAGGTGGTGTTGTTCCTCTGAACCTGTTATTTATCCTTCTTAAGTGGTAGAGGTCACAGTTTGGGCAGTGCTGCCAAAGAAGCTTTTGTGCAAAGCATTCTGTGAACAACTGTGGCGCAGTGGGTAGCGTCCCTGCCTCTGAGCCAGAAGCTCCGGGTTCGAGTCCCAGCCCAGGACCTGATAGCCAAGGAAGGTGCGTTCACAACGCGATCAAACAGGTCGTGCATCAACCTGCATAATCCTTCCAAAGGTAAGAGTAGGAGAGACTCCTAGTCAGCCATGCTTGATGTAGAATGACACCCCTCAGGCTATAAGCCTCTGACGACAGACTAGCGACCCTGTTCCGGGAATTGCCAGCTATGGAAACAGATAAAAGTCTACCTTGAAGTGCCATCAGGGGTGGGAAGAGAAAGCAGAATAAGAAGATCCCATGGACAATAGACACTGCTGCCATAGATGTGGAAGAGTCTGTCCCTCCTGGATGTCTTCCTGATGGTTTCGCCAAGACTAAAAACTTAACAAGTAGCCAAGCAAACCCTGAACGCAGGGAACCAGCAGATTCATTCCAAAGTAATTTGCCAGGTGTTCTTAAATCAAAACAGAAAATGTTGGCAAAAAATCAGCAGTTCTGGCAGCCCCTGTGGAGAGGGAAACAGAGATAACATTTTGAGTTAAATATGACTCGTCTTCAGATGAAGAATTATAATCAATTCAAAACATTTTGGGCTGTAACTTTCTCGAAGTGGCAATCAATGTCAGATTGCCACTCACTGCCCTCTTACTTGCACCAATTTCTTTCGTTCCTGTCTTGCCTGGCCTTCTAACTCAGGTTGGGTGAGACGCAGGCAGCAATACTGTCTCCGAGGCCCATCGCAGTCCAGCTGAGTCGGTGTGAAGGAGGACACGTCCTCTTTTTTCACTGCACTAGCTGTCATTAAAGTAGGTCCAATTCAAATCAATAGGCCAGGGAGAAGGTAAGCCTCTGAGGTAAATGGATAGGACTTGGGGGTGAGGAGGTGGGGACTTGGTCAGACGTTGTTGGGGTGTGAGGGAGGTCGGACAAGGGTGTCCGAGGTTTGGGATGGGTTCTGGTTGGGTTGGGGGTGGGGTTAGGGTCGGGTTGGGCTTGGAGGGGTGGCAGTCCGGTCAGGTGATGAGGTGGGGGTCAGATCGGCCCTGCTGGGTGAGGGCTCTAGTTGGGTGGGAGAAGTCGGGGGGGAAATCGAGGGGGGGGGGGCGCTTGGTTGGGTCAGAGGGTGAGAGAAAGGCCCGCAGGGTCGGGGGGTGCAGAGTTCCATGTGAGAGGGGGGAATCACCATGTGGGGATAGGGGGGATTGGGAATACAGTGGGTGGGTTGTTAGTCAGGGGGGTGTTGGGGTGTCTCCTGGGGCATCGGGTGTGTGGGGACTATCCCATGATGGGAGGGGTTAGTCTGGGTCTTTACAGTGGTTAGTACAAAAGTTCCAAAAGTTAGAGGTCGAAGTTCTTCTAACTTTTTCTGATTAAGTATTAGTGTAACCTTGGCGGAACCCTCTGGCTGGAGTTAGTGATTTAAATCTCAATTTTGAATGGTGCACGGTGCAATGCAATTGTCTAGGGGAGGTCAGAGCTTCTGATTTGATTTTTGTTTTGATTTGAATGTTATTATTGTCACATGTATTAATCATGAGGTGGAGATGCCGGCGTTGGACTGGGGTAAGCACAGTAAGAAGCCTCACAACACCAGGTTAAAGTCCAACAGGTTTATTTGGATACATGAGGTTTTGGAGTGATGCTCCTTCAGATGAAGGAGCAGCACTCCGAAAGCTGGTGATTCCAAATAAACCTGTTGGGCTTTAACCTGGTGTTGTGAGACTTCTTACATGTATTGGAATACAGTGAAAAGTATTGTTTCTTGTGCGCTATACAGACAAAGCATACCGTTCATAGAGAAGGAAAGGAAAGAGTGCAGAATGTAATGTTACAGTGTTAGCTAGGGTGTAGAGAAAGGTCAACTTAATGCAAGGTAGGTCCACTCTTTGGGTGAAGAAATGTGTCCTCATCTCCGTCCTAAATGGTCTACCCCGAATCCTTGGACTGTGACCCCTCGTTCTGGACTCCCCCACCACCGGGAACATCCTCCCTGTATCTACCCTGTCTAGCCCTGTTGGAATTTGAAAAGTCTCTATGAGATCCCTCCTCATTCATCCGAACTCCAGTGAAAACAATCCTAACCCAAGCCAATCTCTCCTAATACTCCAGGGAAGAAGCTTTTCTTGAGTCAGTTGGTACGTGACCTCAGACTTTTGTGTATTTTTCCCGACAGAAGAAGAATTCTGGACATTGCTGTGCTATTAATTGCTGTGAGATTCCGAGAGGGATTCCCCAGCACATTTTTGGGCTACCCTCCCAAATCCAATGCTGGAGAACTCAAAGGTAGTAAGAAGTTTAACAACACCAGGTTAAAGTCCAACAGGTTTATTTGGTAGCAAAAGCCACACAAGCTTTCGAGGCTCTGAGCCCCTTCTTCAGGTGAGTGGGAATTCTGTTCACAAACAGAACTTATAAGACACAGACTCAATTTACATGAATAATGGTTGGAATGCGAATACTTACAACTAATCCAGTCTTTAAGAAACAAAACAATGGGAGTGGAGAGAGCATCAAGACAGGCTAAAAGATGTGTATTGTCTCCAGACAAGACAGCCAGTGAAACCCTGCAGGTCCACGCAACTGTGGGAGTTACAAATAGTGTGACATAAATTCTGATTCTAGGATCGCATGATAAAGACTCAGGAGGAAAAAAGCAGAAATATTTATGTGAAATAGTGTGACATAAACCCAATATCCCGGTTGAGGCCGTCCTTGTGTGTGCGGAACCTGGCTATCAGTTTCTGCTCCGCGACTCTGCGCTGTCGTGTGTCGCGAAGGCCGCCTTGGAGAACGCTTACCCGAATATCAGAGGCCGAATGCCCGTGACCGCTGAAGTGCTCCCCAACAGGAAGAGAACAGTCTTGCCTGGTGATTGTCGAGCGGTGTTCATTCATCCGTTGTCGCAGCGTCTGCATAGTTTCCCCAATGTACCATGCCTCAACCGGGATATTGGGTTTATGTCACACTATTTCACATAAATATTTCTGCTTTTTTCCTCCTGAGTCTTTATCATGCGATCCTAGAATCAGAATTTATGTCACACTATTTGTAACTCCCACAGTTGCGTGGACCTGCAGAGTTTCACTGGCTGTCTTGTCTGGAGACAATACACATCTTTTAGCCTGTCTTGATGCTCTCTCCACTCCCATTGTTTTGTTTCTTAAAGACTGGATTAGTTGTAAGTATTCGCATTCCAACCATTATTCATGTAAATTGAGTCTGTGTCTTATAAGTTCTGTTTGTGAACAGAATTCCCACTCACCTGAAGAAGGGGCTCAGAGCCTCGAAAGCTTGTGTGGCTTTTGCTACCAAATAAACCTGTTGGACTTTAACCTGGTGTTGTTAAACTTCTTACTGTGTTTACCCCAGTCCAACGCCGGCATCTCCACATCAGAACTCAAAGGTTACAGGCCCATTAACTCTGTTTCTCTCTCCACAGATGCTGCCAGATCTGCTGAGTTTGCCCAGCATTTTCTGTTTATATTTCAGATTTCCAGCATCTGCAGTATTTTGCTTTTGTTGTGCCGTTAAACGCTTTCGACATGTGACCTTAACAGAATGGGCGTGTGGCCCAGTGTTAACGGGAAGCTCGGGAGCAGTCAGTGGAAATGAATGGTGCTGGTTAACTGCAGTCTGACAAATAAAATCACTCGTCAGAATGTTGCAGTAAAGTTTGCAGCTTATGAGGTCAAAAAGGACTCGCATCATTTCAAAATAATGTAAAGTGGTGGTAACTTTTATCAATTTTTTTTAGTTAATAATTTCAACTTATGAGAAACAAGTCCGTTGAAGGAAAATCAGGAAGGAGAAAGAAATACTTCGCCCAGTTAAGCAAAAGTCTCTGTTACTGCGATCCCCATAGCCTACCACCCAATTATATTTTCAGTACCCTGCTGTCTCCCGTGGCACAGTGGTTAGCACTGCTGCCTCACAGTGCCAGGGACCTGGGTTTGATTCCGGGCTTGGGTCACTGTCTGCGTGGAGTTTGCACGTTCTCCCCACGTCTGCGTGGGTTTCCTCCGGGTGCTCTGGTTTCCTCCCACAGTCCAAAGATGTGCGGGTTACGTTGATTGGCCATGTTAAATTGCCCCTTCATGTCAGGGGGATTAGCAGGGTAAATAAATGCATGGGGTTACGGGGGATCGGGCCTGGGTGGGATTGTGGTCAGTATGGACTCGATGAGCTGAACGGCCTCCTTCTGCCCTGTAGGGATTCTATGATCTCACCTGCATTACTCCCATTAAGTTAACCCAGGATTCAAAGATGTGTTTGAACATTTCATTAATTTATGTTTTCTCCACCGAGGGCCTGAATCACCATTTTCTAACTTCACTTAATTCTTAAATGAGGTGAGTCTGTTTCCTGAGCAGAACCTTTCGTGAGGAGAGGGCTTGTGGGAATGGAGGCCCAGGGGTCAGTGACACGCAGAATGTAACAGACCAGGCTGCAAATTTGGGGTGTTGATTTTTTTAAAAATGTGTTCATGGGATATGGGTGTCCCTGGTTGGGCCATCATTTATTGCCCATCCCTGAGGATATTTAAGAATCAACCACATTGCTGTGGGTCTGGAATCACATGTCGGCCAGACCAGGTAAGGACAACAGATTTCCTTCCCTAAAGGGCATTAGTGAACCAGATGGGTTCTTATAATAATCAGCAATGGTTTCATGGTCATCATTAGACCTTTAAGTCCAGATTTTTATAGCATTCAAATTTCACCACCTGCAGTGGTACGATTTGAACCTGTGTCCCTACAGCATTACATAGAAACATAGAAGATAGGAGCAGGGGGAGGCCATTTGGCTCTTCAAGCCTGCTCCGCTATTCATCATAATCATGGCTGATCATCTAATTCAATAGCCTAATCATGTTTTCTCCCAATAACCTTTGATCCCATTCACCCCAAGTGCGATATCCAGCCGCCTCTTGAATACATTCAATGTTTTGGCTTCAACTACTTCCTGTGGTAATGAATTCCACAGGCTCACCACTCTCTGGATGAAGAAATGTTTCCTCACCTCCGTCCTAAATGGTCTACCCCGAATCCTCGGACTGTGACCCCTCGTTCTGGGCTCCCCCACCATCGGGAACATCCTCCCTGCATCTACCCTGTCTAACCCTGTTGGAATTTGAAAAGTCTCTATGAGATCCCCCCTCATTCATCTGAACTCCAGTGAAAACAATCCTAACCAAGTCAATCTCTCCTCATACATCAGTCCCACCATCCCAGAATCAGCCTGGTAAACCTTCGCTGCACTCCCTCAAGAGCAAGAACATCCTTCCTCAGAAAAGGAGACCAAAACTGCACATAATATTCTAGGTGTGGCTTCACCAAGGCCCTGTATAATTACAACAACACTTCCCTGATCCTGTACTCAAAACTTCTCGCAATGAAGGTGTGGTGAACCATAGACGGTTACCACTATGGGTACTTGTATATATGTTACTCTCGTTGCTGTTGGGGTTAGGGTTGTTGGGTGTTCCACCTGTTATTACTGTTTATGTGGTACATTCCGTTCGGCTCCGCCCAGGACTCCACCTTCTTACAGGAGTATAAAGGTCACTGCTACTTCCTAGTAGTCTTTAGCCTGGGATAATATTGTTGAGTAGTGTGCTCCTATTTATAGTGAATAAAAGCCTTTATTCCCGGGTACATTCTAGCCTCCCGTGTGAATCAATCGCGCATCAGAAGGCCAACATACCATTTGCCTTCTTTACCGCCTGCTGCACCTGCCTGCTTACCTTCAGCGAATGGTGCACAAGGGCACCCTGCATTACCCTGCGTCTCTGGATTATTAGTTCAGCAACAATACCACTGTGCCACTGCCTCCCTCTTTGAATTACCAGTCTGTGCTCTCATTGTGCTGTGTTCTCTTCAGGGAATGCTGCGTGGCAGGTTTTCCTCTTTGATGAAATCTCCTGACAAAGCCTTGCTCATCCTTACCTTCTCATCCTGCTGCATGGCTTAAGGGTTTCAAATGTTTCCTTATTCCCTTTATAGTCGAGACAATTCTTACTGATCTGCCCTGGACACTATTCCAGTGACGGCACTAGTCAAATTATTTAGCAGAATAATAGGTGGAGAGAGTAACTTGAGACGTGGTTGGTACTCAGTGCGAGGGAGAGAGAAGTAACTTTGGATCTGTGGTTCCAGATGAGCTCTCCATCACCGCCATTTTCCTCACACTCATATTTGGATCAGTTGTGGATTCATTGATAAAGATAATTAGAAAATAACCACAATGTATTGTAGCATATGGCTACCAGAATGTTTAAAAACATTTTTTTTTATTCATTCGTGCTGGCTGGCCAGCATTTATTGCCCATCCCAAGTTGCCCTTGAGAAGGTGGTGATGAGCTTCCTTCTTGAATTGCTGCGGTCCACTTGCTGTGGGTTGACCCACAATGCTGTTAGGGAGGGAATTCCAGGATTTTGACTGCGAAGGAATGGCGATATATTTCCAAGTCAGGATGATGAGTTGCTAGGAGGGGAACTTGCAGTTGGTGGTGTTCCCATGTATCTGCTGTCCTTGTCCTTCTAGGTGGAGGTGGTTGTGAGTTTGGAAGGTGCTGTCTAAGGATCTTTGGTGAATTGCTGCAGTGCATCTTGTAGATGGTACACACTGCTGCTACTGAGCGTCGGTGGTGGAGGGAGTGGATGTTTGTGGATGTGCTTTGCTCTGGATGGTGTCAAGCTTTTTGAGTGTTGTTGGAGCTTCACCCATCCAGGCAAGTGATAGGAAATGGCACGAAGTGAAGGAGATAGATCCTGGGCATGTATCATTTATTTGTCCCTGTGTATTCCGGGTGACGAGTGACCAGCTGATTATGAAGTCTCAGTTCAACTTCGGGGGAATTATATACTGGCTATCAGCCAACATTCAACTTGCTTGGATCACTGCTTCTCCTCACTGTCTCAATGTGGGAAATGTTGAGTCAATGGTTTCTCGAGGCCCTTTTCGGAGTTATTGATGTTGTAACGGCTGAATTCTCCAGCCGTTCACACCCTGCTGCTGCCTCCGCAAGCGAGGATGGAGGATTTGGCGCTCAGCCAAATCTCCGTTCACTGCAGCGGGACCAGCAAGTGCCTCTGGCGTGAACCACTGGGGAATTCTGGCCAACAGCTGCCAAGTAAGTGCATTGTGCTGAGACTGAAAGAGAAATATATGATGGACGATAAGCTAAAACAAATCCTACCTTTAATGAATGGAGTAGCATTTTTGCATTCATTCCTGGGATGTGAAATTCTCTGCTGAGGCCAGCTTTATTGTTCATCACTCGTTGCCCTTGTGCGGATGGCGGTGAGCCCCCTTCATGAACTCGGCAGTCTTTAATGTTGTAGGTATACCCACAGTGCAGTTAGGGAGGGAATTTCAGGACTTCTGAAAAAGGGCAAAAGTGTTCTCTGTATGTTCCTCAGGGTAATGAACAAGGGCCGCACGGTGGCACAGTGGTTATAATGGCTGCTCCACAGCGCCAGGAACCCGGGTTCAATTCTTGCCTCACGTCACTGTCTGCGTGGAGTTTGCACATTCTCCCCGTGTCTGCGTGGGTTTCCTCCAGGTGCTCCAGCTTCCTCCCATAGTCCGAAAGACGTGCTGGTTAGGTGCACTGGCCATGCTAAATTGCCCCTTAGTGTCAGGGGGGACTAGCTAGAGTAAATGTGTGGGGTTATGGGGATAGGGCCTGGGTGGGATTGTGGTTGGTGCAGGCTCGATGGGTCGAATAGCCTCCTTCTGCACTGTAGGGACTCTCTGATTCTATGAGGTCCGACCATCTTCAGCTGCTTCCTCCATGGCCTTCCCTTGATTATGGGGTCAGGAGTGGGGAACTCCACAAAGGCATGAGGTTGCCCCCCTTACCCTCCCCCCCACAAACATTATGCCCCCTCCCACCACACAGGCATTGGAATGATCCCCCACCCCACAAAAGCATTGCCCACCCAACCCACCACACATAAGGTGACCCGCCCCCTCAACTAGGGCTCCTCAGAAGGCCCTCCCCTGGGACTGCCACTCTGGCATCATCACTTTGACACAGGTTGGCACTGCTAGGGACTCTGCTGGAACAGTGCCAAACTGTGCCATGGGCAGTATCAACCCATGCCATAAGCAGTGCCAACGTGTGTTAGGGGACAGTGCTAACCTGTGTTCGGGACAGTGGCACTGCCCCACGATTCCCCCTCTCTTCCAAGGACTATATTACCGTGGCTCTCCCAGTGGATTCCCCTTGACTAATTCCTGTTTTAATATACCTATTGCGATATTCAGTGAGGGAGGATTATATGGCTGGGAAGCCAGTTAATGATATTTAAATTTATTTCTGGGCAGGAACCGCGTTACATCGTTGGCGGGAAGTGGGGAAAAGCGAGAAACGAGTTCTCACGTTTCCCGAATCGCGGGATTTTGGGCCCACGCCACCATTTATACTAACAGGAGGCTCAAAATTCTGCCCAGCATCTCTGACAGTGAGCGCTCCCTCAGTATCGGCCTGACGTGCCAGCCTAGATTTTGGACTCAAGCCTTTAGAGTGGGGCTTGAATCCACAATGGGCAACATCTGAGATTGGAGAGCTACCACCGAACCGAGGCTGACACCTGAGCCCTGATGTTACTGGCACGGCCGCCCTGAAATCGGGGTGGGCGAGGCTCGTAGAACGACATTCTCCTGTTGGCCTCGGGCACAATCTTATGAGCCTCGGGCAGCCATGCTGGTGAAAATTAGGGCCCTTAAAAAACAGAGAGGTGCTGATTTAATGGTGGGTTATCGGCTGCTGTGATGGGAAGGTAACAGCATTGAAATCAACATCGCAGTATCGGGAATCACAAAACAAGTAGCAGTTGGAAGTCACTGAGTGATGCACTATCAATAAGGCGAAAGACTACCGGTGTGCCAATACAAGTGTAGGCTTTTATTCACAACAGAATCAGGAGCAGATCCCAACAAATAACCAACCTGGACTGAACAAGGGGGAGGAGACAGCCACCTTTATACTAGGTGCCGAGGGGAGGAACCAAGCTGGAAGGGGGTGTGTCCAGGTATGACAAACACACACAACGGTGGTCCATATAGGACAAAGGCACAACTGAGGTCCACCACACTGAGATATGCCAGTCTCTGCCATGGTACTTCTTTGCTATTTAGCAAAACGTTGTCATGACGATGGAGAAAAAGACACGGAATTACACCCAAAATATTGAACTTTTAAAAAGACCTGAGTTTTATATTTAAAATGGACTCAAACCCCAAAGATAGTTGTAAATGTACTGTGGTGGACCTCAGTTGTGCCTTTGTCCTATATGGACACATCCCCTTCCAGTTTGGGTCCTCCCCTCAGCACCTAGTATAAAGGTGGCTGTCTCCTCCCCCTTGTTCAGTCCAGGTTGGTTATATGTTGGGATCTGCTCCTGATTCTGTTGTGAATAAAAGCCTACACTTATATTGGCATATCGGTAGTCTTTCGCCTTATTGATGGCGCATCATGTACCCTGGCAGGAATGGCTGCGGGGCTTTTCTCTCTGGAATCTCTCTCTGTTTCCAGACAAGGTACTCCTAAAAGCACCCAAAGACTGAATAGCATATCTGATAAAAACAAAGGGACACAATGGCCATCTCATCTCAAAAGATCCTGTGAGTCAGACCTACACAGACTGGTGAATAAATACATTCTTACCGCTCTGCCCTGTCCCTCCATGTTTGACCACACCAAATATGGAGAAGGGGAAGTTGGAGGCAGCAATAAAAACAGGAAGTGCAGAAAGCACTGAACAGATTGAGGAGCAAACTGTGGAAAGGGGAACTATTTTTACGTTTCAGGTCTGTGAGCTGTCAACAGCACTGGGAAAAGTTAGAAATGTGATAGGTTTTGAACGAGCGAATGGTGAAAGGATAGAAAGAAGAACAATGGAGAGATCTGTGATTGGATCTCGGGGGGGGGGGGAAGAGGAGATTAAATGTCAAAAGGTTTCTTGGCGTAAAGTCAAAGGGAGAAGTAATGGGACAAGAAACCAAAGATCTGCCTCGAGGAGATGTGAATGGCAAGATTTTGAATAATTGTCGTCTGAAAATGAAGTCAAGGAAACAAGAGAGAAATGAGAGAAAAAATCAAAACAGCAAAGAGCGAGGGAAACAAACTCCGGGCAGAAGTTAGGCTCTAAAACACAATGCTGAGTTCAGGAGTCTGAAGAGTGCCCTGTCCAAAGGTGAGCTTCTGTTTCTCGAGCTTGCGTTGAGCTTCATTGGGCCAATGCAGCAGGCCGAGGGCAGAAGGGTCAGGGTCAGAGCAAGCTGGAGAATTACGATAGGTGACTGGAAACTGGGGCCATGCTTGTGGACTGAACGGAAATATTCCACAAAGTGGTCACTGTGGTGAACCATCGTTGGTTCCCACTGGATAGTACTGAGCCAGGGCTGGCCAGTACTACAAGGATGTACATATGTTACTGTTGGATTGTACTACTGTTGCTGTTAGGTTAGGGTGGGGTTGTTACACCTGTGTTTGTTACTGTTGTGGCACATCCCAGTCGGGCTCCGCCTCCTGGGAGAGGTATAAGAGTCCCTGCTCTGGCCGGGACCCCTTCAGTCTGGGATAGTGTACTTAAGTTCTGATAGCTTCATTAATAGTAAATAAAAGCCTTCATTTACTGAAGCTTCGAGCCTCATGTCTAAATTGATGTGCATCAATTTTATTTACTATTATTAAACTCTCGACGGAAGAAAAAAAGAAAGGAGAGTGTGGAGCAAATTCTCAAGCCAGAACGTCTGACGCTAGATCCACGTGCGGTGGGAGCTTCTAACACCTTCGACCACTGGCTGAAGTGTTTCGAAGACTACCTAGCAGCCTCCGCAGCAGTCACTACAGATGATGACAGACTCCGGGTCCTCCATGCGAGGGTAAGCGACACAGTCTACCTCGCGATCCGTGCGGCCACCACTTACCCTAAGGCCCTCGAGCTTCTAAAGAAGCGCTATACAAAACCACCGAACGAGATCCACGCTCGTTACCTCCTCGCTACACGACGCCGGCAGTCGGGCGAATCCATGGAGGACTATGCCAATGACCTCTTACAGCTAGCCAGGGGCTGTGACTGCAAAGCTGTGTCGGCTGAGCAGAGCATGTACGACCTCGCCCGAGATGCGTTTGTGGCCGGGGTCGGGTCATCATACATCCATCTCAAACTGCTGGAAAAGGGTAATCTCAATCTTACCCAGGCCATCGAATTAGCTGAAATGCTCGAGTCGGCTTCAAAGAGCTTAGTCTTATATCCAGAGGACCACGTGGAGACAACGTGGCAGGAGCAGTCGCAAATCCCTCCTCGCCCCTCGGGCTCGAAGTGCTGTGTTATGGCGTGCTCCCATTTGGGCCAGACGACGGCTGCAGCCCCATGCGGCCCGCGGTGCTATTTCTGCGGAGGAGCAAAACATACCCGACAAAAGTGTCCCGCTAAAGCGGTAATCTGCACCGCATGCGGTAACAAAGGTCATTATGCAAAGGTGTGCAGATCGAAACCCAGGAACGGCAGTGCGGCCTGCGACTCTTCGGAGCTTGAATCATCACCATCGTCGTCGAAGTCGTCGCGAGGTTCGTCCATGTGCGAGTCCAGGACGACGCCATTACGGTCGATGGAGTCGGAGGAGTATGACCACCAGGGGTCGCTGAGTTTGGCGCCCTCACCCACGTGCGATTCATGGGGGCGGCCATGTTGGTCGACAATGACCACGAGCGACCAGCAGGGGTCCTCCTCATCGATTTCAGCTGCCTGCAGTGGCGTTCATGAACCAACGGTGGCGTCGATCACCCTGGACCAGGCTAAGCCTCATAGGCTCGATCGTTCAATGATGGATATCCAGGTAAACAATCATGTGCTTTATTGTCTGTTTGACAGCGGGAGCACTGAGAGCTTTATCCACCCTGACACTGTGAAGAGGTGTGGACTCCAGATTCAACCTGCCAAACAGACAATATCTGTGGCATCAAGGTCCCGGTCTGTTGCCGTGCTAAGGAGTTGCGTGGTAATCTTGAAAGTACAAGGCACAGTTTACGAGCGCTTCAAGCTCCTTGTGTTGCCGTATCTTTGCGCGCCAATTCTTCTCGGACTAAACTTCATGGTCCACTTGAGGAGTGTAATCCTACAGTACGGTGGGCCACTCCCTTCGCTGGCAGTGGGAGAACAGCTGCAGTCTCCAAATTGCCCAAAGCGCCCCGCCTGCAATCTCTCTACGTTAAAGATCACCACACCCTCTTTATTTCAGAATCTGGTACCAGGCTACAAGCCCATCACTACTAAAAGTAGGCGTTACAGCACTGAGGATCGGATCTTCATCAGATCTGAGGTTCAGCGACTCCTCAAAGAAGGGATCATACTGCCCAGTGTTAGTCCGTGGAGGGCACAGGTTGTTGTGGTCAAGAGCGGGAACAAACCCCGGATGGTCATTGATTACAGTCAGACCATTAACCGATATACGCAGCTGGATGCGTATCCTCTCCCGCGCATATCTGATATGGTCAATCAGATTGCGCAGTACCGGGTGTTCTCCACCATAGACCTCAAATCCGCCTACCACCAACTCCCCATTCGCCCAGAGGACCGACAATACACGGCTTTTGAGGCGGATGGTCGCTTGTATCATTTTCTTAGGGTTCCCTTTGGTGTCACCAATGGGGTCTCAGTCTTCCAGTGTGCTATGGACCGAATGGTGGACCAGAACAGGCTGCGGGCTACCTTCCCGTCCCTGGATAATGTCACCATCTGCGGCCATGATCAGCAGGACCATGACACAAACCTCCAAAACTTCTTACGCACTGCATCTCGCCTGAACCTGACCTACAACAGGGAGAAGTGTGTGTTCCGTACGCGCCGTTTAGCCATCCTGGGATAAGTGGTGGAAAACGGGGTCATTGGCCCTGATCCAGACCGTCGGCTGTCGGCAAGATCCAGATCTTGCGGTGGAGAATTGAACTCACCACCTATAACTACGATATCATGTATCGTCCAGGGAAACTCAATGAGCCCTCGGATGCCCTGTCGCGCGGAACATGCGCGAGTATTCAGGAGGATCGTTTGAACGCCCTCCATAATGATCTGTGCCATCCTGGGGTCACTCGGCTCTACCACTTTGTAAAAGCCCGCAACCTGCCTTACTCGGTGGAGGACGTCAGGTCGGTAACAAGGAGCTGTCGGATTTGCGCGGAATGCAAACCGCACTTTTACCGACCAGACTGGGCACATTTGGTCAAGGCCAGTCGTCCCTTCGAGAGGCTGACTGTTGATTTTAAGGGCCCCCTTCCCTCAACAGATCGGAACGTGTACTTTCTAAACATAATCGATGAGCACTCCCGGTTCCCGTTTGTTGTCCCCTGCTCGGATACATCCGCTGCCACGGTGATCAAGGCATTCCGTGATCTTTTTACCCTGTTCGGGTACCCCAGCTATATCCATAGCGACAGGGGCTCGTCGTTCATGAGCGATGACTTGAGGCAATTCCTGCTCTCATACGGGATTGCCTCTAGTAGGACCACGAGTTACAACCCTAGGGGTAATGGACAGGTGGAACGAGAGAATGCTACAGTCTGGAAGGCTGTCCTACTGGCGTTGAAATCCAAAGGTCTTCCAGTCTCCCGTTGGCAGGAGGTCCTCCCTGATGCGCTTCACTCTATTCGCTCCCTCCTGTGTACGGCAACCAATGCTACTCCCCACGAGAGGATGTTCTCATTCCCTCGGAAGTCTTCCTCGGGGATATCTTTACCAGTTTGGTTGACGTACCCAGGACCCGTCCTCCTGCGGCGACATGTAAGGGCCTGCAAGTCCGACCCCTTGGTTGAACAGGTCCACCTCCTCCACGCCAACCCTCAGTATGCCTATGTGGCATATCCTGACGGGCGAGAGGACACGGTCTCGATCCGAGACCTGGCACCTGCAGGGGACGTAGCAACTCCTGTCGCTCCCATTCCCCCAGTAACAAATCCATTATCTCTCATTTCTTCCCCGGACACGGCGCGGGCAGCATCGGGACCATTGCTTAACAATTTTACTCCAATGCACAGCTTGCCTGAGTCCCGAAGATGGTCGCCACCGCAGGGCGTGTCAGGATCCCCTGCACTACCGTCTCCTCAGGGTCAACCGGCCTGTGAGTCCGTGGAAGAACAGCTGGACGCCGTTTTGGGGAGAACGCCACCGCAAGTGCCTACTCCGGTTTCACCGCCGGTATTGAGGAGGTCACAACGACGGTGCGGTCCCCCTGACCGTCTGAACTTATAGACTGCTGACACTTTATTCTGTTTTTGTACCCTGCCAGCCTTTGTTCTCAAAGGAGGGGTGAATGTGGTGAACCATCGTTGGTTCCCACTGGCTAGTACTGAGCCAGGGCTGGCCAGTACTACAAGGATGTACATATGTTACTGTTGGATTGTACTACTGTTGCTGTTGGGTTAGGGTGAGGTTGTTACACCTGTGTTTGTTACTGTTGTGGCACATCCCAGTCAGGCTCCGCCTCCTGGGAGAGGTATAAGAGTCCCTGCTCTGGCCGGGAGCCCTTCAGTCTGGGATAGTGTACTTAAGTTCTGATAGCTTCATTAATAGTAAATAAAAGCCTTCATTTACTGAAGGCTTCGAGCCTCGTGTCTAAATTGATGTGCATCAGTCACCCAAACTCCATTTGTTAAAGGCTATGGAGACGATTCTCCGACCTCCCAGCCGCGTGTTTCTCCGCAGTGGAAGTTGGCGTGCTGTTCACTGGTGGCGGGATTCTCCGGTCCCGCTGCTGTCAATGGGATTTCCCAGTTCCCTGCCTGTGGGTTTCCTGGCGGTGTGGGGGTGACCCCGCCCTGCCCCCTTAAGATCCAATGGACAGCAATAAGCTCAATGGCACACGTTTCCCATGGCTAATCCGTCTAACCGACACATCTTGGGACTCGAAGGGGCAATTTACCATGGCCAATCCACCTAACCTGCACATCTTTGGACTGTGGGAGGAAACCGGAGCACCTGGAGGAAACCCACGCAGACACGGGGAGAATGTGCAAACTCCATACAGACACCGAAAGCCGAAATCATTTAAAAAAAGACCTGAATTTCTGTATTGACTTTCACAATCTTCAGGACCTCACAAAATACTGGAGAGTCGATGAAGTGCTTCAGAAACACAGTCACTATTCTAATGGACGGTAATGCAGCAGCCAATCGGTGCACAGCAATACTCTACAAACAGCAACATGGCAATGAGCTGATCATCCATTTTGATGAGGTTAGTTGAGGGATAATATTGGCTCAGAACATCTTCAAAATAACACTGTAGGATTACTTCCCATCTGAAAGGCCTGACTGGGCAACCATGTCTCAGTACTTCGCGAGCGCTGACTTGTAAGAACAAAGAAAATTACAGCACAGGAACAGGCCGTTCGGCCCTCCCAGTCTGCACCGACCATGCTGCCCGACTGAACTAAAACTCCCTACCCCCCCCGGGGACCATATCCCTCCATTCCCACCCTATTCCTGTATCTGTCCAGATGCCCCTTAAAAGTCACCATCGTATCTGCTTCCACTACCTCCCCTGGCAGCAATTTTCCTCTGTGTAAAAATATTATGTTTCCTCCATTCAGCACATCCCAAAACCCTTCACAGACAACAAGCTCCTTCTTGAAATATGGTTTGTGCTGTTTTCTGGACAAACATGGCCAGCTGAATTGCTTTGAGCGAGATCTAACAAACAGCAGTGAGATAAATGACTAATCACTCTTTCAAAACAAAGGAATTTTTTCTGTTCAACCTGAGAGAGAAGACAGGCCTTTGCTTTGCAAATTATCTGATCGTCAGCACCTCTAATAAAGAAGGGCAACCCATCCTTGTGGGATCAAATGTCGATTTGTTGAAGCGATTTTTCTGACTTTCATCAGTTGTAGCTCAGAGTTAGCACTCCCGTCTCTAAGCCAGATGGTCATTGGTTGAAACCTCACTCCAGGATCTTCAGTACGTAATCCAGGCTGACACTTCAATACTCGTGTTGAGAGAATACTGTACTTTTGTACGGAGGTGCTGTTTTTAAAGGAAAACAGTGGAGCATTTTGTTCTGGTTCAGACAAATCACCAACAGAGATTATAGAACAAAGACCAAAGAAAAGTACAGCACAGGAACAGGCCCTTCAGCCCCCCAAGCCTGTGCCAATCATGATGCCCGAACTAAACTACATAAAAACCTCCTGCCCTTACTCAGTCTTGCTTCTATTCCCTCTCTATTCAAGTACCCATCCACATCCAGATGCCTCTTAAATGTTATTAATGTGCCTGCTTCCACCACCTCCTCTGGCAGCGCGTTCCAGGCACCCACCACTCTCTGTGTGAAAAACCTCCCCCATCTCTCTTAAACTTTCCCCCTTTCATCTTGAACCTGTGCCCCCCTTGTAATTGACACTTCCGCCCTGGGAAAACGCCTCTGACTATCCACCCTGTCGATGCCTCTCATAATTTTGTAGACCTCTATCAGGTCTCCCCCTCAGCCTCCGTCTTACCAGTGAAAACAATCCTAGTTTATTCAACCTCTCCTCATAGCCAACACCCTCGAGACCAGGCAACATCCTGGTGTACCTTCTTTGCATTCCCTCCAAAGCTTCCATGTCCTTCTGGTGGTGTGGCGACCAGAACTTCACGCAATGATCTTCAGTCCATTAGTCATTTAGCTCTTGGTTGCCTGAACTGCACTAAAATGCCAGCTTGATTATATGCTCGAGTCTCTTGAGTGGATTTTGAATTCAGTACCTTCAAACTCAGGTGGCACAGCTTCTGCTGAACCACATAAAATAAATACAGCCGACTTGTCTATGTTTTCACTGTTGCATATCCAAATATGCTGAGTTCTACTCAAGAAAAATACATGCCGGAATTTTCAGGCTGGCAGGGTCTTCTGGTCCTGCCAAAAGAGCGTGCCCCTACCATGGGTTTCCTGGCCCTGTGGAGGGGGTTCAATAGGGAATCCATTGTGCCACTTCCTGCCACGATAAACATGCCACAGGGAGACCAGGGAATTACGCCCTGTGAATCTAAAATGAAAACAAAAAAGGGGGAAATACTCTAGGGCAGGCAGTTATCTGTGGAGAGAGAACAGGGCAGAATTTTACCTGCATGTCCGCCCGAGGTTTGTCTGATCCCGCCCAAGACCAATGGAGAATGCCGTTCTCTGAGCTGAGCCTGCCCCTGGAATTGGGACGGGCGTGCCGATAAAATTCCGGCCAATGTTTCAGGTCAATGAACTTGCATCATTCTGGGCGGGAATCCCTCTTCCATAGGAGCAGTCAATACACAACAGCCCACGTACTGATATATAACCAATGGTGGTGATCTGAACATTGCTACTTCACTTGGAATGTCTTCTTTCTTGACAATGTTGGATTCATTCATGCTGATAGCTATTTATATTCTTGCAAGGGTGAAAGTGGGTTTTGCCAGTCCTCTGTGATTTCTGTTGGACGCCCAGCACATAGCCTGAAGTTACCTTTTAAAAAACAAATTACTCCATTCTTAAAGTTACCAAGCCAGTGCTCAGAGCCTTTAATCTCCTTGCTTGCTCCAAAAATCAATTCAAATTGAATCCAATTCATGGGTCTCACAAGAGAGACAAACAAGATCCGAGCCGACAAGATAAGACATTGCATCCCATCTTGGGCTTGATCTTCGCCAACAGGCTGAGAAGCCTCGAAAATATATGATCAAAGATCATAGTGCCAAGTTATAAATCATTAAACCAATCTATAATCAGCTCAATCTGCAAGTTTAAAGTATGTGCTTTTGTATATTTGGCCTTAACAGAACTCCTCTGTGAAAGTCGTTGCTGGGTTAGGCAGAGGGCAATGTTAGTTTAAGTTGCTCTGTTGAAATGACATTTGTGGAACATTGAATTGAACTCTCTTGAGTGGCTGTTGGAGAGTAAATCATGCAGCAAATCACTTTAAAAGGTACAGGTGCACAACATTCTCCCTTTCATTCCAGAAAACCAAGCTGAGCCCCAGCTCATAGTTAACAACCAATTTTTTAGTTATTTAATACATTTCCTCCCTGAATTTCTTTGGCATTTCTCACAGAGATAAATTAAAAGAATATGTTTCCTCTTCTCTCAAAAGTCTAGCTGTTTCCTAATCCGGCCTGCTCTTTGCTGTTAAATATCTACCCAGCCAAACCCTGTATTATTCCATAAATCTCAATCACATCATCCCGAGGTCTATTCTTTACTTAGACTCCAAGCTCTTTAAGGTGATCTGGGTGGCTAAGGTATTTTTAAAATAGGAATTGATTCCTTTGAGTGTCTTACCTATGACAGAAGGCAAGATAAAAGCTTTTCCTATTTCCAACAAATTATACTTGCTCAGGGATCCAGGACTTCTGTTCAAGAGGAGAGAGAAGGATAAAGCATTTGGTCTAATGTCAGATGTGAGAAAACTTGTAGAATCCATTTTCAAATTAAGAAGCACTCAGAAATTCATGAAATGAATGTCACAGAGAACCAGCTCCAATTTGTTAAAGGAAAGTTGTGTTTGTCAAACATTCATAGAATCATAGAATCCCTACAGTGCAGAAGGAGGCCATTTGGCCCATCGAGCCTGCACCGACCACAATCCCACCCAGGCCCTACTCCCACAACCTCACATATTTACCCTGCTAATCCCCCTGACACTAGGGTCAATTTGCCTTGGCCAATCCCCCTAACCCACACATCTTTTGGACTGTGGGAGGAAACCAGAGCACCCGGAGGAAACCCACACAGACACGGGGAGAACGTGCAAACTCCACACAGGCCCAAGGCCGGAATTGAACCCAGGTCCCTGGTGTTGTGAGGCAGCAGTGCTAACGACTGTGCCGCCCTTGGAGGAAACATGGCAGCCAATTTGAACATAGCAACTCCGACTAACAACAATGTGCTAATAACCAGATAATGAGTTTTAGGAAGTTTAGATTGAAGGACAAGCACTGGTCCAGAGATTTCAGCCCCTGAGGCAGGTAGCACAATTTGGGAAATTTCCTGGCTTGCTGCACTCACCTCTTGAGTAGCAGCTCAAAAAATGCAACCTTCATTCCAGAGGAGCAGGTGCAGGATAGAGTCAGGCTGCATCGATGAGATAGTGTCTGGATGCAGATTGGAGGCAGCTACAGGGGCTGCCAAGTGCCAAGGTGGGCCACTTAGAACATAAGAACTGGAAGCAAGATTGTGGAGGATTCAGCCCCTCCAGGATGGACATCTGCTGCCATAGGCCAGAATTCTCTGATCTTGAACGTCCCGCTACCGCTGCGAGTGAGAATAGAGAATTTGGCACTCAGCCAAATCTCCATTCACTGCAGCGGGAACGGAGAATCCCTGCCGCGGATGGTTTTGGAGTATTCCGGCCATAACATAGTGTCAGGGGAAATACCTAGGGTAAATATATGGGGTTATGGGGATAGGGCCTGGGTGGGATTGTGATCAGTGCAGACTCAATGGGCTGAATGGCCTCCTTCTGTACTATAGGATTCTATGATCTATGAATATACAGATGGTCTGGAAGCAAAATAAAACATCTAGGGCTGCATGCATCAGAGAATATTTCAGCTGAAATGTAATGGCAAGTTTTTTTAGGCGGCACAGTGGCACAGTGATTAGCACTGCTGCCTCTCAGCGCCAGGGACCGGGGTTCGATTCCCGGCTTGGGTCACTGTCTGTGTGGAGTTTGCATGTTCTCCCGTGTCTGCGTGGGTCTCCTCCGGGTGCTCCGGTTTCCTCTCACAGCCCAAAGATGTGCGGGTTAGGTGGATTGGCCATGATAAATTGTCCCTTAATGTCGAGGGACTAGCCAGGGTAAAAGCATGGAGTTATGGGGATAGGGCCTGGGTGGGATTGTGGTCGGTGCAGACTCGATGGGCTGAATGGCCTCCTTCTGTACTGTAGGATTCTATGATCTATGAATATACAGATGGGCTGGAAGCAAAATAAAACATCTGTTCCTGTGGCTCAGAAGAGAAGGGGGGAGAGCAGGAGAGCAATAGTTATTGGGGACTCGATGGTTAGAGGGACAGATAAGAGGTTCTGTGGCAGCGAAAGAGACTCACAGATGGTATGTTGCCTCCCGGGTGCCAGGGTCCGTGACATCTCGGACCGTGTTTTCAGGATCCTTAAGGGGGAAGGGGAACAGTCACAAGTCGTGGTACACATCGGTATCAATGACATAGATAAGAGAAGGGACGGGGATTTAAAACAGGAATTTAGGGAGCTCGGATGGAAGCTGAGAGCCAAGACAAACCATGTGGTCATCTCTGGTTTGTTGCCGGTGCCACGTGATAGCGAGCTGAGGAACAGGGAGAGAGTGCAGATAAACACGTGGCTGCAGGGATGGTGTAGGAGGGAGGGCTTCAGTTACATGGATAATTGGAACACATTCTGAGGAAGGTGGGACCTGTACAAACAGGATGGTTTGCACTTGAACCAGAGGGGCACCAATATCCTGGGAGGGAAATTTGCTGCCGCTCTTCGGGGGGGTTTAAACTAATTTGTCCGGGGGATGGGAAAATGAGCTGTAGTCCAGAAGCCAATGTTGAGTGTAGTGAGGTACTGAGGAGGGTATCAAGGTTGCAGGAGTGTACTGGCAGACAGGAAGGTGGGTTGAAGTGTGTCTACTTCAATGCAAGGAGCATCCGGAATAAGGTAGGTGAACTTGGAGCATGGATTGGTACTTGGGACTACGATGTTGTGGCCATTACGGAGACATGGTTAGAACAGGGACAGGAATGGTTGTTGGAAGTTCTGGGGTATAGATGTTTCACTAAGAGTAGGGAAGATGGTAAAAGAGGTGGAGGAGTAGCATTGTTAATCAAGGATAGTTTAACGGCTGCAGAAAGGCAGTTCGAGGGGGATCTGCCTACTGAGGTAATATGGGCTGAAGTTAGAAATAGGAAAGGAGCGGTCACGTTGTTAGGAGCTTTCTATAGGCCCCCAAATAGTAATAGAGATGTGGAGGAAGAAATTGCAAAGCAGATTATGGATAGGTGTGGAGGTCACAAGGTAGTTGTCATGGGTGACTTTAACTTTCCAAATATTGATTGGAACCTTTATAGGTCGAATAGTTCGGATGGGGTAGTTTTTGTACAGTGTGTGCAGGAGGGTTTCCTGACACAATGCGTGGATAGGCCGACAAGAGGTGGGGCCACATTGGACTTGGTACTGGGTAATGAACCGGGCCAAGTGTTAGATTTGTTTGTGGGAGAGCACTTTGGAGATAGTGACCACAATTCGGTGTCTTTCATTATTGCAATGGAGAGGGATAGGGCCATACGGCAGAGCAAGGTTTATAATTGGGGGAGAGGTAATTATGATGCGATTAGGCAAGAATTAGGGAACATAAGATGGGAACAGAAACTGTCAGGGAAAGGCACAAATGTAAAGTGGAGCTTGTTCAAGGAACAAATACTGCGTGTCCTTGATAGGTATGTCCCTGTCAGGCAGGGAGGAAATGGCCGAGTGAGGGAACCATGGTTCACAAAAGAGGTTGAATGTCTTGTCAAGAGGGAAAAGGAAGCATATCTAAGGATGAGAAAACAAGGTTCAGTTGGGTCGCTTGACCCAAGGTAGCAAGGAATGAGCTAAAAAAAAGGGCTTAGGAGAGCTAGGAGAGGGCATGAGAAGTCCTTGGCAGGTCGGATCAAGGAAAACCCCAAGGCTTTTTACTCTATGTGAGGAATAAAAGAATGACCAGGGTGAGGTTGGGGTTGGTCAAGGATAGTAGTGGGAACTTGTGCATGGAGTCAGAAGAGATAGGAGAGGCGATGAATGAATACTTTTCTTCAATGTTCACCAAGGAGAGGGCCCATGTTTTTGAGGATGAGAGTGTGATACAGGCTGATAGGCTGGAGGCGGTGGATGTTCTGAGGGAAAATGTATTAGCAATTTTGAAAAATCTGAGTGTCGATAAGTCCCCTGGGCCAGATGGGATATATCCTAGGATTCTTTGGGAGGCAAGGGATGTGATTGCAGAGCCTTTGGCTTTGATCTTTGCATCCTCACTGCCCACGGGGATAGTGCCAGAGGACTGGAGAATGGCGTATGTTGTTCCTCTGTTCAAGAAAGGAAATAGGAATTACCCTGGTAATTATAGGCCGGTTAGTCTTACTTCGGTGGTCGGTAAGTTAATGGAAAAGGTCCTGGGGGATAGGATTTATGACCATTTGGAAAGATGCAGCTTAATCCGGGATAGTCAACACGGATTCGTGAAGGGTAAGTCTTGCCTAACAAATTTGATTGAATTCATTGAGGAGGTAACTAAGTGTGTAGATGAAGGTAGAGCAGTTGATGTTGTATGCATGAATTTTAGTAAGGCGTTTGATAAGGTTCCCCATGGTCGGCTCATGAAGAAAGTAAGGAGGTGTGGGATAGAGGGAAATTTGGCCAATTGGACAAATAACTGGCTATCTCATAGAAGACAGAGGGTGGTGGCGGATGGAAAATTTTCAGACTGGAGACCAGTTACCAGTTGTGTATCACAGGGATCAGTGCTGGGTCCTCTGCTATTTGTGATTTTTATCAATGACTTGGAGGAGGGGGCTGAAGGGTGGATCAGTAAATTTGCTGATGACACCAAGATTGGGGGAGTAGTGGATGAGGTGGAGGGCTGTTGTAGGCTGCAAAGAGACATTGATAGGATGTAGAGCTGGGCCAAAAAATGGCAGATGGAGTTTAACCCTGATAAGTGCGAGGTGATTCATTTTGGTAGGACAAATTTGAATCCGGATTACAGGGTCAACGGCAGGGTTCTGAGGAATGAGGAGGAACAGAGAGGTCTTGGGGTTCATATCCACAGATCTCTGAAGGTTGCCACTCAAGTGGATAGAGCCGTGAAGAAGACCTATAGTGTGTTAGCATTTATTAACAGGGGGTTTGAGTTTAAGAGCCGTGGGGTTATGCTGCAATTGTACACGACCTTGGTGAGACCACATTTGGAATATTGTGTGCAGTTCTGGTCACCTCACTATAAGAAGGATGTGGAAGCATTGGAGAGAGTCCAGAGGAGACTTACCAGGATGCTGCCTGGTTTGGAGGGTAGGTCTTATCAGGAAAGGTTGAGGGAGCTAGGGCTTTTCTCTTTAGAGCGGAGGAGGATGAGAGGCGACTTAATAGAGGTTTATAAGATGATGAGGGGGATAGATAGAGTGGATGTTCAGAGACTATTTCCTTGAGTGGATGTAGCTGTTACGAGGGGGCATAACTATAAGGTTCATGGTGAGAGATGTAGGAGAGATGTCCGAGTAGGTTCTTTACTCAGAGAGTGGTTGGGGTGTGGAATGGACTGCCTGCTGTGATAGTGGAGTTGGACACTTTAGGAACGTTCAAGCGGTTATTGGATTGGCACATGGAGCACACCAGAATGATAGGGAGTGGGATAGCTTGATCTTGGTTTAGGACAATGCTCGGCACAACATCGAGGGCCGAGGGGCCTGTACTGTGCTGTACTGTTCTATTTTCTATGTTCTATCTAGGGCTGCATGCATCAGAGAATATTTCAGCTGAAATGTAATGGCAAGTCTTTTTGGGCAGCACAGTGGCACAGTGGTTAACACTGCTGCCTCACAGCGCCAGGGACCTGGGTTTGATTCCCGGCTTGGGTCACTATCTGTGTGGAGTTTGCATGTTCTCCTGTGTCTGCGTGGGTTTCCTCCGGGTGCTCCGGTTTCCTCTCACAATCCAAAGATGTGTGGGCTAGGTGGATTGGCCATGCTAAATTGCCCCTTAGTGTCGGGGGACTAGCTACGGTAAAAGCATGGGGTTATGGGGATAGGGCCTGGGTGGGATTGTGTTCAGTGCAGACTCAATGGGCCAAGTGGCCTCCTTCTGCACTGTAGGGTTTTATGATTCTAAGTGTGGTGAGGAACGTCATGTGTCATGTTGAAAGAAACTCATCTCTATTAAATGTTGTGTAATGCCAAATTTTAACTATCCCTTTAGAATCATTTTGGACAAAGCAAATTTCATTTTGCAAAGAAAATGGTTGGGGGGTGGAGGGATACGAATCGATAACCTCCTGCCTCAGGAGATACCCATGGCTGATATGCTTGTGATGATACAGCTGGTAAGTGGTCATCAGCATCCCTAGGAATATCCCCAAGGAATAAATACAAAACCTGCAGAAAAGAAAATCTAATTGTAAAGATGCTTCCCCAGTCATTGATTGTTGGTATTTTTTGAATGTTTCATTTAATTCTATTGTGTTACAGTTGCTGACTGAAAGTGAACCGGGTAAATGGAATAAATCAAATGTCATTATATTGCCTGTTGAGTTGTGGTGTTTCTGAAAATCTATAACTGTTTCATGTATAGGTGGCACAGTGGGTTAGCACTGCTGCCTCACAGCGCCAGGTTCGATTCCTGGCTTGGGTCACTGTCTGTGTGGAGTTTGCACATTCTCCCCATGTCTGCGTGGGTTTCCTCCGGGTGCTCCGGTTTCCTCCCACAGTCTGAAAGATGTGCTGGTTAGGTGGATTGGCCATGCTAAATTCTCCCTCAGTGTACTCGAACAGGCGCCGGAGTGTGGCGACTAGGGGATTTTCACAGTAACTTCATTGCAGTGTTAATGTAAGCCTATTTGTGACACGAATGAATAAACTTTTATGTATTGGTGACAGCTCACCAAAATAGTCGCCATTGCCCATAACGTCCTTCTCCAGTTGTCGGTTTTCCCAAACAGGTTTGTGGAGATGAGCTGAAGCAGAACATATTGATTTTGTTTCCCGCGTGTCCACAAAGCAAGTTGTTACGCCAATCCTACCACCCCATCCCTTTTCGCGAATTTGATGGGGTCCCATAAAACAGGAGAGAAACGCAGGCATGTTATTCATCGTACTGTTTAACAAAAAACAAATGTTGTTCTTGGAACACTTTCGTTTGTAACATAACTCTTGCGCCGTTTAATTAAAGTGGTGTGCACTGTTTCAAGCGTTGTTAATGCTGAGACTTACTGTGGTGAGAGATAGCTAGGGCCTACTAGCTGCTGTGCAAAGACAGCGCGATCTTCCCCACTTACAATGAAGTCTATTAATCAAATC